>NC_000080.6:86254944-86554944 GCF_000001635.26 Mus musculus
CATGTTTTTACTGAACAGACAGATAAATTCTGGTAAATTCATGAAAATAAAGACAAGTAAGAAGTGCTAATTCATATAAAGACTAAGACAAATGCAGGGGAAACAATGTAGCCCTTACTCTAGACTACCCTCCAACCCAGCCTTTAATTAACAGCATGCATTAGTTACATCATTTAAAATTATCAATGTTACAACTAATGCATCCAAGACTGACTTTACAAAATAAATTCATTGTCTTTGGTACTTTTTGCTTGACTTTAACAGGGTCTTACTCTGGAATCCTTGCTACCCTGGAAAGATATAGTCCAGACAGGCCTTGAACCTAGTAATTCTTTTGCTTCTACCTCATAAATGCTGAGATTACAGGTGTCTACAACCACACCTGGCAACATGCCTATTTTGAAACTGGATTGTAAAAGAAACACTGTCTCTAGGGCCTACCTTCTAACATAACAATCATTCCTATAAAAAACCCAAGATTCAGACAAAGTGCCTAAAATAACTATCTGAAAATAAACTAACTTAAAGAAAAAAATCCTCATAAATAACACAAAATAAATCATAGTATGATGCTTTTGTTTTAAATAAAAAAATATGTATTTAAAATAGTTACCAGGGGTTAAGATTATTCAGATTTCTAGAGTAGTCTTCATTTTCAAAACCCTACTGACATAAATTTCTCTTAGAAATTAAGTCTGTGTTCGTCCCTTTCCTCTTCTCCCTCTCTCCCACTGCCTTTCCTCTTCCAGTAAAAAGGAGCTAAAATGAACCTCGTAATTGGTCTCCGCTCAGACTGAACACACAAGACAGAGGCCATCTATCTATTAAGAGGGTTTTCACACATGATGACGGGTCATACCTGACTACCCTAAGAGAAATGGAAAACCAATTCTCAAAAAGTAATTAGGCACAATGTTTTAGAGGAGGGAGAGAAATTTGGGGATTTAGGTTATTTCCAGAGCCATTTTCAGTTTCTAATCGAACATGTGACAAGCTTGGAAGTCATCACTCCCATCAAGATGAGAGGGGAAAGCCCAGCAAACTGAAAATCAAAAGCTCTTAGCCAGATGCAGTAGCACTTACCTGTAAGCCCAGTGCTAGACTGAGGGGGCAGGACAGCAAGACTGAGACAATCAGCAGCAACAGAGAGCCTCCTGTCTGGAGGAACAATGCATCAGATTGAGGTTACAGGGAAAATTGACACCCCCATACTTAAAAGACAGACTGGTGTTAGGTTTTGGCCCAGAGAGCTTGGCAGCATCAAGAACTGGCAGTGGACCAATTGCTGAGGAAGGGGCTTGCTGAAAGCAATCCCTGAGAGGCTGAGCCTTGAGTGAGCCCCTACAGTTTTGTGAGCTTTGCCTGTGTAGCTACCATACCTTTGTTCCCTTCAGAGTAACCAGAGAAAGATCTCCCCTTACTTTAAGTACATGTCAGAGGTGGTGGTGCTGGTGTTGGTGCTGGTGCTGGTGCTGGTGCTGGTGCTGGTGCTGGTGCTGGTGGTGTGGTAATGGTGGTGTAGTCATTTGAAGCAATACACAGGGTTTTCTGCTCTCCTTCTCTAAGGCTTCCATAAAAGGAAATATTCAACAAAAGCCTAAATCACTTGGGACCAACTGGATTCTCACAAACCCGGAGAAAGGAAACCACCCAGTTCTAGAACCCTGTAGCATCCCTATTTGCTACAAGAAGGAGATACCAAACAAAACAAAAATAAAGAATTAAAAAGTTGATAAATGCTTGTGCTAAGGAAAGAGGCACATGGAGAGGTAGATAATCACACACTATGCTGTGACTCCCACACCCTGTGTACACATCAATAGGGATCCTGCATAGCAATAAGATTGCAACTAGATAGAACTGCACCCTTCAGATATTGCTCATGTGGAAGACTTCTAGGAAACTAAAGACAACTGCTAAGATAAAAAGCAGTACACCAAATACAACTTTAACTATAAATACAACCTAACTGTTAACCAAACAAATAGAAAACCTCACACAAATACTCCAATGACATTAATTCTTCTTACCAGACAGATGTCAATGTTTCAACGAGAAGATACATTCTAAAGCATCCTTGGTGGCAAAAATAAAGTTTTGAAGACCACAGGGCAGTATCCACTAGACTTGGGAAATAGCAAACCCGAAAATCAGTCCTGTCTAATCTGCTGAGGGAGCTAATGGGAAAGGAGGGAAATATGAAAGAGAAAGAACAGATGACTCATGGAGCAGAGAGCCAGGGACTCTAAGAAAGAGGAAAAGAGAGCTACAAGTAAAAATTGGTGTGATAAAAATGGAAAATGACTTTGCTACCTTAGTTTGTAAATTTGGGACACAGCCGTTGGGGTGGGGGGGTGAAAATCAGTGAAAGATAGGTAAAGAGCATCAAAGAACTTCCTATAAGTAATAAAAATTCCATGAAAAGGAAGAAAGTAGAAATTAAACATAAGAAATTGAAGAGCTACAGCTGAGACTCTTTCACCAGTAGGACTTTGAGTAGGAAGACAGGGAAACTGGAGAGCATCAACAAGCATTTTAGCTCTCAGTGGACCAGTTTCATGAATAATTAGTCTGTAAATATCCACCCAACAAAATCTCACAGTCATTCATCATCCTATAGACAGTGCATCTTCAGATTGCTTCCTTCGTTTTTTTTTTTTTTTCTATTTCTATGCTCTTTGCTTACATGGCTTCTTCTACTTCCAAGTGTAACTTTTGACCTTTTTGGCAATTCAGTATTCCCCTCTCTATGTTACTATCTGACTCAATAAATGTGTGTGCGTGTGCACAACACACACACACACACACACACACACACACACACACACACACACACACACTACAATGGAGTTAAAAATAATACAATGAGGTTAATCATAACCCATATATGCAATTCCTACTCAACAGATATTATTCATCACGATGCTAGATTACCAATGGGCTATTTACAGGCTGACTGTATTAGATGGAGGTGTCAATTCTTGATCCAGTTATCTCTGACCTAAGGGGACAAGCTATACAGTAAAATAAAACTAGACAGATATTTGCTCACTAATTCACATTTGAAAGAGACTAGTTATAAGGTTATCTGTTCATGTGTTACGAATGTATCTAAATATCCATTTTTTCAGAATGTTACTTACATAAAAGCAATCTTCCCAAGAAAGTGATTTTAATTTAATATGTCACTTTTTACTTGAGCCTAATTTCTAGTTATTAGATAATATATCTGAAAGTAGGTTACATATCTCTTACTAATGATACCTACAAAGGGAGGGGGAAACCTCCCTGGAGAGCAGTATTGCCTATGTGTAATAGGATATGGAAAAGGAGTAAAGAATAACACTGTAAATATCAGCCCCAAGATAAACTCTGAGCAGGACCGAGGCCAGAATCCTCAGACTACTCAGGTACTATCTTGGTGACCAAAAGACACATGAAGATATTGAACCATCCATCTGAAGAGCTTGCATCCCCTTCCTTGAGTTATTTCACAGTGTCTCCTGTCCCAAAATATCTTTAGTTGTGTCTCAAATAAAATATGACTTGATGAAGCAGAAAGGAAAATGTATATTGAAAGCCAGTGTGTGTGTGTGTGTGTGTGTGATTTTCCTCTGGAGAGCACAGTTTATTTGAAGAAATGTGTCTTTCATCAATTTGATTTCAATTCAGGATGCTAATTTTCTGAATAAAATAAAAATCAATGTTAAAAGAAAATACAGCATTCTATCAGTTCTTTCTCCAGGAGTCCATTTTACATACGACTTCACTAGTTTGCTGAGGGTCATGGGAAGCTAATGTCTCTTTTCTATGGGTTTTCACACAGCAATGAAGGAAAATCCCAGGGTACAAGCATCATTCCGTATAGTGCACAGTTGTGTTTGACTTTTCTGGGGACCTTTCTTAAGAAGGAGTAAATTGTTTTGCTCCAGCTCTGCAGAGAGAGCCACGTACGTGTCACTGAGGCGTAAGGAGAATGTGACAAGAACTTTGTTCTTTTACTAATTCTGACCTCAGAATCAAATCAGCTGCCCTCGTGAATCGTATCTCTCCAACTGCATCTTGGCAAGGTAAACTGGGATGCTCTCTCTTCCTACTAAATGTTTCTATTTTAGAAAGATACACACAATATGTAGTAGTAGTAGTAGTAGTGGTGGTAGTGATGCTGATGTCCCACTTTGCCAGTCTCCTGTGGTCTCACATACCTTATGCCTTTTACTTTTTATCTTTTTCTTTATATGAATTTTTATCAGGCGTGAAGTAAACATTGTCCTCCACAGCACCTCTGTCTTAAAAAGGAATCCAACAGTGTTGTCACTGTTCAATTTGCAAAAGAAAATATCAAGATTATTTATTCATTCACCAAAATGAATTCTGAGTGCCTCAAGACTCGAATGACATTTAAAGGTGTCCCTGAGAACTTAAAATGGTCAGATGCTTTTCTCATTTTAAAGATGAAGAGACAAGATTCATACAGACCTTCGGTGCTTTATCTAAACTTAAAAAAAAGCAACATTGCAAAAATTAAATCATGATCTTTGAAAGGGGATTCAATGACAATCATCCAAATCAGATCACTTACACTTTCAAAAAACGGTAAAATGTTGTCTTCCTTACAGCACATGGAATACAGAGATGAACAGATGAAATAATAGAAGATAGATTATAGGTATAGAAAGATCAGCAGAGAGATAGATATCAGATAGTGATAAATAGATGACAGAGAGATAGAGAGGTATATAGATAGATAGATAGATAGATAGATAGATAGATAGATAGATAGATAGGCAGATAGATGACAGATATAAGGTAGATAGAGATAAAGACAGTTATACCGTAAGTAATAGGTGATAGAGGAGAAATAGATATCATGTAGTATAAAATCCCAGTATAATGTTTCATCAAATATTCTGTTATCTCCTTATATGTCACTAGATAGAACAACATGGCCCCTAAAAAAAGCAAAAGGAAGGAAGGAAGGAAGGAAGGAAGGAAGGAAGGAAGGAAGGAAGGAAGGAAGGAAGGAAGGAAGAAAGAAAGGAGGGAGAAAAGAAGGAAGGAAGGAAGGAAGGAAGGAAGGAAGGAAGGAAGGAAGGAAGGAAGGAAGGAAGGAAGGAAGGAAGGAAGGAAGGGAAGGAAGGAAGAAAGAAAGGAGGGAGAAAAGAAGGAAGGAAGGAAGGAAGGAAGGAAGGAAGGAAGGAAGGAAGGAAGGAAGGAAGGAAGGAAGGAAGGAAGAAAGGAATTGTCCAGACCCCCTTGGTTCTCCCTTCTAAGACTCTCTAATGCAAAAATTCGAATAATGAAGGCAGTGAGTTGAGTGAGCTTGCAATGCCTGTAGAGTAAAATAAGACCCTACTTATGAAATTTAATTGTATACCCATGATGGAATCTCTGAAGAGAGGTATATTCTGTACTCAAACAGAGATCAACAAACAAATCCAGAGCTTCTGAGGGCCTGACTTTTTTCTAACAATGAGCTCCTCTGAGGGCCAGAGGTTCTCATTTCCCAACTTAGCACAGCAGAGTCACGTAGGCAAACATGGGCATTTTGACTGCAGTCTCCACACACATTAGTTATTTCTGGCTGCCAGGAGCCACAAATAGGCTCGGTTGTTTTCAGTTTAAACCTCAACTCTCCCTCACTCAGAATCACAACAAATAGACACACAAAGTCCCCACCTCCAACCAGTTATTTTACCTTGAGTATACTTTTCCAAGGAAGACCTTTTATTTTTCTTTCCTGTATAAAAAACATTAAAAAAAGGAATTCCAAATCATGTTTCTCCTTCACTAGTATATTGCTAACTGCTAATTAGAGAGGATTTCTTTTACTAAATGATTTAGTTCTTATGTCTTCTTTAACACTTGAAAGGTTCCAGCTTCAGGAAAAGAAGGAAGTGCCTTAATTAAAGTATGAATGATTAAATATTCAGTTTTAATTGATGCTGCCCCATGCTATTATTTTGCATGTTTTCTGTAATTCTGTTATCAGAATCACCAAAGAGAGAGACATCAACTACTGACTAGACCTAAAATGTGGAAAGGGCTTCTGCCTGCTCACATTTAGGCATTTAAGTTCAAGAATCAACTGAAGAGTAATTTGTGGTTTCCATGGCAACATCACTAATTGCTGACAAACTGAATAAATGAATAAATAACAAATAAATAAATAAATAATCAACTGTTCCTGCAGCCACATGGATAATATCTAATATTTTTTAAAAGAGTGAAATAGCACTTTTTCTTAGGTAATTCAAGTCACTTTCCTGGTAGGAAAAAAAGCCAAGGACTTGAAGGGTTAATTCTTGTTTGACACAGGTGTTAGCTCAATGCTGCCCAGGTCTGTCAGGCTCTGGCTGCCAGCACTTTGTTTCTGTTACAGGTAAGGGAATTTGGCTGCAATGAAGAGTGAAGGATTTTTGCATCTTCCAACTTCAGAATAGCAAAGAGAGCGCGGAGGCAGATGGATGAGATGAAGAAATGGCACCCAACTCTGGATTTGAACATCTCTTAGACAAGAGGTGGGGGGAAATAACAAGCCGAGATAGAAAAGGTGAGTTCAAACCTGAAATCAGCCACTTGCCAGGGAGGTCAGCCAAGCGTGATCGCTCACTAGCAAAGGTTTCTGATTTCTCTGCCTGGCAGATTTGAAAAAAACATAACAAAAAGAGTGAACCCTTTGGGACTTGGGAACCTGTTCAACTGATACAATGTCACCATTCAAAACTCACCAATTTCTGAACTGCTGTGCATCATTTGTTAAAATTGCTTCAGCCCGAGTTACCTTCCCCTGCTCTCTAAGTCTCCTCACTGGGTCACCAGGACTAAGCAGGAACATTTTGATAAATTCTGTTTCCATGACGATGAATTAGAGAGTGAAAGGGGGGAGGTGTTGAGAGATCTGTATTCTGTAGAATACTCTCAAATGTTTGCCTGTTTTCATTTTTAGCCATTTAGTTCTCATGGCTCTGTTCCAGGACTCTTTAATTTGCCAGTAGCTGTTTTTCCTGCACAGATTACAGGAGTAATTCATCAGCGAATGTTTCACTCGGCGGTCTCATCTAATGTAAGGAAACATAAAAATGAATTTTTCCAATTATGCCCTTTGTTTGTTTAGAAAGAGTGTACTGCGTATCCTCCTCCTTCTCTTACCATCTAGCCTTCCTGTTTGTCTTTCTCTCTTATTTATTGACCATTACCTTACACGCACTACGACTGCAATTTGTAAGATGTTGGGATCTGCTTTTAACTACCAATAAATTCTCAAAAGGCAATGATTTTTGAATTTACTGGACTGAAACCCAGAGGGGGATGTAAAAAGAGAAAGAACATTAAAAGAGTGAAGCTGGGTACATGCTACAATGAAACAAAATGTTTGCAAATTTTAAAAAGCAATAGAGTCTTTTCTTTACCAAATTACTTTAAAATGGCTTATTTATATACAGTGGAATTTGTTTTTGTTATTTCAGAATTTATCTGTTTCCTGAATGTAATGATAAAGCTACTACTTCCTTCAGGGACCCCCAAAAAGTGGTTTTGATGGTTTTGTTCTTTCTAAATGCTGAGACTACCCACAGATTGCATCTATTTGCACCAGGAAAGCCATGTGCATGCAGACAATGTAGTGTCTCTTCAGAGAATGCAAATCCCATCCAGTTTGCCCTTGCATACCAACAAACTGATAATCTAGTTCCTTCTAAATGCTGAGTTCAAATCATGGGCTTTCCTCTCCTCTTCTTTCTTTTCCCTTAAAATAAATCAAATAACCAGTTCTCAACAATTATTTTCCTTTCTTCCAAAATTGTATGGGTACAAATCTAAAGACTACTTACAACTTTCCCAAGTTCACTTATCTGTTGTTTAAAGCAGGGAGACAGTTTGCCAGAAAATGTCTGAATCCTCACACAATAATTAAAGAAGTGTTTACCACTAGTTGTGCAAAGCTCAGTCAATCAGTACTTTTAATTTTTTCAATAAATAGTAATGCAATAATATAATTTGTCTGCAAAGAACAGCTCTTGGGGGTCATATTTGCTCTTTGGGCTTAGTTTCTTCTCCAAAAATAGAGAGAATTTTCTCACAGAAAAGGATATAATTTTCTCCTGCACGCAAAATATTACTAATATTAGTGGCTCTCAGAGAATGTGCATGATTGAAAATCAAAGTAATTGTTTTAATGAATAAACACAAGTTGTTTTGCAGCAGATGTCTAGAGACCATTAGAAAAGAAAACCATACACTCCACACTCAGTATGTTGGTGGCTCTGAATTTATTCATGCTGATGTAGAAGAGTGAGGGCACCAGTGTCAGCTGATGGGACATGGACAAGGGGAAGGCTAATGACTTCTTTTGTTCACCTGCGATAGGAGGGTCATTCTGTATTTTATGGGTAACATACGTGGAGTCTGCTAGCAGTGCCCCGCTTCTCTTCCTAGACCTGAGGACATAATGCAGTAGTGGCATTTGGGTCACATTGATGTTAATAAGGTGAGATCTCTCAGCCAGCTGCTGTCTGGGAAATAGAGATGGCATGGCCAACCCCAAGGGGCAGCTGCCTTCACACCAGTGCGACCCACAATTGGCACCAGGCAGTGCAGAAGTGAGCTTGTTAATGCTAATGTCCCCAGTGAGATATGGATAAATAGCCACACGTTCAGTCCTGAAGATTGTAAGTGTCACAAAAATACAGTTGAGCTCAGTTGCTGGTCATTAAAAATGAGTACAAATGAGAGCAATAATGGCTTGTTGATCCACCTCAGTCACATTTGACAGCCTTGTGACACTATACTAACACCAAAAGGACATGTTACAAGTACTTCTACTTTAAAATGCTTCTTATTTTATATATAAAGAGAAATCTATAACATATGTCATACGTATAACCAAATTTAATCAATACTAAGGGTATATTTAATATGTATTTATATCATCCTTATAATTGTTCAGTAATTTATAGAATAGCAAATCTGGAATAGTGTTTCATTTTTCCAATCCTAGCAGTTGAAAAGTAGAGGGAGGGTGATCAGGAGTTTAAGGCCATCCTTAGGTACACATAAGTCTAAATCTAGCCTAGTCTACATGATGCCATGTCTCCAAAACCAGAAATAGAGACTCAGAATGCCCACAAATGGGTGGTAGGTATAGAAGAGGACCCCCAGTGCTCTCCTGGAAAGAGTGAATTTAGTCAAAACACAGAGACAGTTTAACCAGAAGTTTATTCTTAACAGTACAGTTTAGTTAGTACATCTAAGCAGCATAGCCCCCAAGAGATTGATGTGGCCTCATTCAAGAGGGGCAAGGGAGGCTAGTAGGTTCTGTGTTAACGGATTCTGAAGACATTTCTAGGAATATTTATGAAGTCTGCAGCATATTAATGGAGTAAAGTGGACCATTTTATCTGTTCCAAATCATGGCAGGTGAGACCTAGTTTTTAGGGTGCTTTTTCTCATGATCTCCACCCAAAAAGGAAAGTTGTCAAAACACAATGCAAGTGGTAGTATAGTAGATCAGAGCATTCAAGGATGTAGATCTTTCATTGTTGTACATAATTAGGTGAATATTCTGGTACACTATTAGTTTTTATTCACAGAAAACAATCCAACTGCAGATTCAAGTCTAGTCAGTCACAAAAGAACATGTCAAGAGACACAGCTACCACGATATATCTGCAGCTTTCTTCTGTTACTTTATTCAGCTTTGGCTCAAAGAGCCTTGGGGTGGGCTCCCTCTTGCCACAGGTTAGACTTTCTTTTATATATATACATACATAAATACATATATATATATATATATATATACACAAATATGTATACACAAACACACACATATTGTTACTGTGTTGATTATAACCTGCAAAAATGAAGATCAGCTTTATTGATTCCCCCCAGAACCCTCTCTTTTCCTTATCTGGCCAGTGTAGCTGTCTCAAACCTAGATGTAAGCCCTCTTATTTATGTTCCTCTCAGCCTTCCTGACCTCACTCTTTCAACTCTAACATTTGGTTTTTACCATAACATTAAGACCTATGCTGAAAGCCCCAGAAGTTACACAAAACCCAGGCAAGGTAAGATAACAACTGTTCTGTGCTGCCAGGGAGGACTCTCTTCTTTCTTCTAACAAAGACATATAAGCCTTTCCCATTTGCCTTTCCCAATGCCCCACACAAACTTTTACACAGGCTGTCCACACAGTGGTCTGCTCATGAAGGATCAGTGAGACATCTGACCTGTCCTCAACCTCAGCTGCACCCTCATCTAACACACCCTAAAAGGGAAAGTTGATAAAGATCCATTGGTCTTGGTTTTACCCACTTAGGACTCCATCAAGCCAGTCAGCCTTGTGTCCCACCTTTATAGACTCTCTACTCACTAACACAACCCTGGTGCAGGACATAACTCTATTAGTTCTATTGCCTAGCATTCCTTAAAACGGCTCAGTATACTGTCCCAAGCAGGGACTCTGATTTTGTGGAATAAAAACTCATGTAAAATAAGTGAATTTAAAGAAAAGCGTGGAGACATCATGAAGTAGAAATTTCTGGTTGTGTCATGTGATACGGATTCATGCAGTGTTTTTCTGAGGCAGACTAACATGATAGTTTGCTGAGGCAAGACCCATGGGAAAACATAAGCTTTTTGGAGAAAGTATTAGTGAGACTCAAAGGAAAGAGACAGGGTGCCTGCATAGCTCGCTGTATAGCTCTTTTTTGTCTAGAGTCTTCACTGATCTTCACTTCATTGAGAGAGGCATGGCAGAGAACTCCTGGTGTTCCGGCTGGCTCTGGTTGTCCTGGATGTTTCTGCTGGATTGTGCCACCACTGCTGATTCGTGTTTGGTATCATGACACTACTGAATTGGACTGCTGGTATCCTGAAAAACAGAGATTGGAATCGCCCCTAAAGAATGACTTCTAAACAGGTCCACATCCCCTTGTCCTATTTACCATCTTTTCTCCACTACCTTTGGATGGTGGGCTATAGAAACGGAGAGGGTGTCAAAGCATTTGAAAACCCTTATTAAAGTAGGTTTTGAAAAAAGTTAAGCCTCCACCATCACAACAGGAACAAAGAAATTAATAAAATAAAACTTCAAAAATCTATATGTCACTAAGTTAGGAAGCATAAAGGAAATACGGATTCCAAGATACATCTAACTCAACAACAGGATGGAAGCACAGAGGAGCTCAGAGAATGTGGCAGCATGAACAGGGCATACATAGGCCAAAGACAGATGGGACTACAGCACTGAGAGGAGAAGTGGACATAAGCCCTCATCCCTGACCCAGAAGTTTTCTCCAGTGGATAACCATTCAAGTTGGTAACAAAGGAAAAATTTATTTTCTCAAACTGAGTCTCTCTAGGTATACAAATCACACTTAATAGCAGTCCCCAGGCCAGTAGACAACCAACACAAAATGAACTCAATGGTAAATTTGGAGGTATTTTGTCTCATAGTCCTTTGGATATTCTCTTTAACTTTAATGGTGTTTTCCTTATATAGTATGGTTCCCAGTTTTGTGTGTTTATGAGATTTCTATGTATATGAATGTGTGTGTATCTGTGTCTGTATTTGTTTCTTGTGTCTTTTTATTTTTCTCCTTTTTTTTCTGTTTGTTTGTTTGTTTTGCTCTATTGTGGTTTGTTTTTATTTTATCTGATTTTATTTTTAGATGTTTGTTAGTGAGGTGTGCCCTTCCCCCAGCCTTGAGCAGGCTAAATAGACCTAAAGTGTTTGCCATAGATGGACCTTAACAACACAGGTGAAGTCCTCTGCCTTGCCACACCTGCAATTTCCTACAGGAGTAGACTGCCCATTGAGCTTGCTTTGCAACATAATCTAGCTGAAACAAAGGATGGGGCCTGTAGGCTCTCCCTATATAAACACAGTGCTGAATATTAAACTTTGAGCCTTGATCAAAACCAGGGTTACTCTAACATCAAAACCAGATAAAGGCACAACAAATAAAGATCTATAAACCAATATCCCTGATGAATGAAGAAGCAAAACTTTTCAGCAAAATACTTGCAAACCAAGTGCAGACTTATCAAAGTGACCATTCAGCTTGATCAATTTGTTTTAATCCAAAATAAACAACATATACAAATGGATAACGTTACTAAATCATCTGCATGGACTTCTATAATCATCTCAATAAATGCCCAATCCAGAGTCCTTTCATAGTCAAAGTTCTAGAAAGAAAGGAGTTGAAGAGAACAAGCCTCAACCTCATAAGGGTCTTAAATGACAGACTCAGAGCCAATGTCATCCCAAATGGAGAAAAAGCACAAAGGAATTTAGAGAAAATCAGGAACAAAATACTATTGTTCATCATCTCTACTCTTTGTACTCAATATAATGCTCAAAGTCTTAGAGCAGAAGCAAAACAAACAAACAAACAAACAAACAAAAACGGAAAATATTTCTGCCTATAGATGACATGTGTTATGTGGTTATAGATGCAAACCTAAAATCCCACAGCACAAACCTCGTAGAACTAATTAACATTTTCGTGAAAGAGACAAAATACAGAAATAACATAGAAAAATTAGTAGTCTTCCTATATATTAATGACAAACACACTGAGAAAGAAATGTAAGAGACATTCTCAATCATAATAACATAATAATCATAATAGAACACCTTGGGGTAAACTTAACCGAGAAGATGAAGCACTTTTATACTGAGAACTTCAAACCACGAAAAAATAAATTAAAGAGCACACTAAAAGATTGAAGATGTCTTGTGCTCATGGATTGGTAGAATTAAGATTGTAAAATTGACTATCCTACTAAAACCAACTACAGATTTAATGTAATCCTAATAAAAATTCCCATGCCTCATAGGCCCCAGTACAGGGGAATGCCAGGGCCAGGAAGCGGGAGTGGGTGGGTTGGGAAGCAGGGTGGGAGGAGGGTATAGGGGCTTTGGTGATAGCATTTGAAATGTAAATTAAGAAAAGATCTAATAAAAAAAAAGAAAAAGAAAAAAATTCCCATGCCATTTTCACAGGAAAAAAAAAACTAACTAAAAATTAATATGAAAACATCAAAGACACCAGATAGCAAAAGTAATCCTGAGTAAAAATAAAGTTGGAGGGGTTAACAAGACAGATCTTATTATTCTACAGAGCATTAGCATTCACACACACACACACAAACACACACACATACACACACAGATTAGTGGAATAGAATAAATGTTTATATTTAAGGCCACACAAGTATAGACAATTACTTTTTTACAAAGATATCAAAAACACACATTCAAGGAAAAGTACCTTCAACAAATGATATTGGAAAAATTGGGTGTTAACATAAAGAAGAAAAAACTAGAATGAGCCTCATTTCCCCAGATGCACAAAAATGAACTCGGAGTAAATAAATCAATTCAACTTAAAGCCTGAACCTCTAAAACTCCTAAAAGAAAAGGTACGGGGGTACACTATTATATCCAGGCACAGGTCAGCAGTTCCTTCATAGGAATGTGGTTGCTCAAGAAATAGGAGCAACAACAGGTAAAGGGAACTTCACGTAATTAAATAGTTACTGGGTAGCAAGGAAAAAAGAAAATAGTCAATCTGACAATTTACTCAAGAGGCAACATTAAGAATGGCCCAGGCAACCCCATTAAAAAAAATGGGGCTCAGAGCTAAACAAAGAATTCTCACCTGAGAAATACCGAATGGCTGAGAAGCACCTGAAAAAGATGTTCAGCATCCTTAATCATCAGGGAAATGCAATTCAAAACAACCCTGAGATTCCACCTCACACCAGTCAGAATGGATTATATCAAAAACTCAGGTGACAGCAGATGCTGGCGAGGATGTAGAGAAAGAGGAACACTCCTCCATTGTTGGTGGAATTGCAAGCTTTTACAACCACTCTGGGAATGAGTCTGGCCATTCCTCAGAAAATTGGACATAGTACTACTGGAGGATCCTGCAATACCTCTCCTGGGCATATATCCAGAAGATGTTCCAACTGGTCAGAAGGACACATGCTCCACTATGTTCATAGCAGCCTTATTTATAATAGCCAGAAGCTGGAAAGAACCCAGATGCCCTCAACAGAGGAATGGATACAGAAAATGTGGTACATTTACACAATGGAGTACTACTCAGCTATTAAAAAGAATGAATTTATGAAATTCCTAGGCAAATGGATGGACCTGGAGGGCATCGTCCTGAGTGAGATAACCCAATCACAAAAGAACTCACACAATGTGTACTCACTGATAAGTGGATATTAGCCCAGAAACTTAGAATACTCAAGATATAAGATACAATTTGCAAAACACATGAAACTCAAGAAGAATGAAGACTAAAGTGTAGACACTTTGCCCTTCTTAGAATTGGGAACAAAACACCCATGGAAGGAGTTACAGAGACAAAGTTTGGAGCTGAGACGAAGTTATGGACCATCTAGAGACAGCCATATCCATAATCAGCTTCCAAACACTGACACCATTGCATACACTAGCAAGATTTTGCTGAAAGTACCCAGATATACTGTCTCTTGTGAGACTATGCAGGGGCCTAGCAAACACAGAAGTGGATGCTCACAGTCAGCTATTGGATGGAATACAGGGCCCCCACTGGAGGAGCTAGAGAAAGTACCCAAGGAGCTGGGGGGATCTGCAACCCTATAGGTGGAACAGCATTATGAACTAACCAGTACCCCCCGGAGCTCGTGTCTCTAGCTGCATATGTATCAGAAGATGGCCTAGTCGGCCATCACTGGAAAGAGAGGCCCATTGGTTGTGCAAACTTTATATGCCTCAGTACAGGGGAACACCAGGGCCAAGAAGTGGGAGTGGGTGGATGGGGGAGTGGGAGGGTGGGGGGTGGGGGGTGGACTTTTGGGATAGCATTGGAAATGTAAATGAAGTAACTACCTAATTAAAAAAAAATGGGCCAGGCAGTGGTGGCACACACCTATAATTCCAGCATTTGGGAGGCAGAGGCAGGAGGATTTCTGAGTTTGAGACCAGCCTGGTCTACAGAGTGAGTTCCAGGACAGCCAGGGCTACACAGAGAAACACTGTCTGGCCCCCTGCCCCCCCCAAAAGAATTGGAGAAAACACTTGTCAGCTATACATCTGACAAAGGATTAATGTCTAGAATACACACAAAACTAGAAAGAAAGAGAGAGAGAGAGAGAGAGAGAGAGAGAGAGAGAGAGAGAGAGAGAAAGAGAGAGAGAGAAAGAAAGAAAGAAAGAAAGAAAGAAAGAAAGAAAGAAAGAAAGAAAGAAAGAAAGAAAGAAAGAAGGAAGGAAGGAAAGAGGGAAAGAAAGAAAGAGGAAGGGAGGGAGGGAGGGAGGGAGGAAGGAAGGAAGGAGGAAAGAAGGAAGGAAGGAAGGAAGGAAGGAAGGAAGGAAGGAAGGAAGGGAAGGAAGGAAGGAAGGAAGGAAGGAAGGGACAAAATAACTCAATTAAAAACTGGCTATACATCCTGGAAGAGTTCTGAAACAAATACAGGGGCTAGTAAACACTTTCAAAAGTGATCAACATAAACAGTTTATCAGGGATATGCAAATTAAAACTACTTTGAGATTCTATCTCACCCCAGGCAGAGTGGCTATCGCCAAGAAATCAAAGAAAGTAAGTGTTAGTAAGGAAAAGGGGAAAGAGCAATCCTTATTTACTGCTGATGAGAATGCAAACTGATGCTTTCATTATAAAAGCGTCAATGTGAGGATTCCTCAAAGAGACAAAAGTAGAGCTTGTATATGACCCACTGACCCAACACTGGGCACATTCTGTGTTGTTCTACAGCGGTATTTGCTCATGTATGTTTGTTGCTATTCTATTTACAATATAAAAATGGAATCAGCATAGATGTTCATAAATGATGAAGGATTTACAAAAATATGGCATGTACACATAATGGAATTTATTTTTATTTTTATTTTTATTTTTTTGGTTTTTCAAGACAGGGTTTCTCTGTAGCCCTGGCTGTCCTGGAACTCACTTCGTAGATCAGGCTGGCCTGGAACTCAGAAATCCTCCTGCCTCTGTCTCCCAAGTGCTGGGATTAAAGGCATGCACCACCACGCCCGGGCATCATGGAATTTCTAATAGGCTGCAAAGAAAAATGAAATTATAAAATTTACAAGTAAATAGAACTTGAAAAATTATATTGAGTGAGGCAACATTCTGCTTCATACATAGATCTAGCTTTGAGTCTTTACCTTTGAAAGGAAATTCCTAGCAGGTCTAGAAAAATATTGCCTCTAGAAACCATAGGCTATTTTTTTAAAAAAAATAAAAGGTTCCCAGGCTGGGATAGCTCTTCATGAGTTGTTCAGAGTGGCCCAGAGGCTCTCTCTATGAATACTGCCACAGGGTCTGTGAGTTCATATGTACATTGGTCATGCCGTGTTTAAAGGATCTTGTTTCCTTGGTGTCCCCCCATGCCCTATGGCTCTCGCAATCATTCTGTCTTCTCTTTCATGGGGTTTCCTGAACCCCGACTGGAGGTATTAGTTAGAGATATTCCATTTAGGATTGAATGTTCCAAAGTCTCTTATTCTCTGCACACTCTCCAGTTGTGACCCTCTGTGTTTGTTCCCTTCTTCTGCAGGAGAAGCAAGGTGCAAGACAGGCCAAGCGCCTAGGGAAAAGAACCAAATACTACTGTATTGCTAAAGGAATTAACAATAAAGTGACTCCCAATAGCTGTCTGCTATACTCACAGATCAGTGCCTTGCTCAGCCATCAACACTATACATTTTAGACAATACTTTCTGAATTCATTCTTCTCAGCGAAGCTTGTAATAAATGTTAGGCAAAGGCAAGTTCAATGTGACTCCGGAAGACAGGAAGCAGCGGTGCAGATTGTATCTGTTGACAGTTTTAATGTCAAGCTGTGTGTGCAAATGATATTTTGTAAGGTTTGGGAAGTCACAACCATCAGTTAGATTTCAGCAGCAAGATATACTATCGTTCTTTGAGGCAAAAGTGGAAAATAGTAGCAAGTTGTAAAGAAAAACGAAAATGGGCTATAAAGACGGGAGAGTCTTTTGAGTTAGGGAGCAGAGAAAGTGGGATAAAATGTTGATTTCTTGGCATTTTGTGCACGAGCGACCGATCAACTAGAATTATCACAAGGACTATCTAAATTTACATCAGTACAAGCTGCACAGCTTCAAAGCCTGGCTTTCAGGGCAGGCATGCTTAGGTTTTATTATCAGCTCAGTCCTCAACTATGACATAGCACATACTTAACATCCCCACAGTCTGCTTTCATTAGTTTAAAAATTGAGTAAAATTATCACCATCTCGTGAGCCCGGTATAAAAAAGAAACGTGATAAATACATATTTGGTGTTGATTTAATACAGTGGTTTTCAATATATTGTGATTCTCCTTCTTCCAAAGGGGACATGAGAATGTCTAGAGATACATTTTTTGTCATTCCAGGGACAGATGGCAGGGAAGTGGCTGGTACTGGTATCTAATGAGGAGAGGCCAGGGATGCTGCTAAGCCTCCTAAATCCACAATACATTACTCTACAATAGGGAATCATCAATCCCTAATGTCAATAATACTGCTGTCAGTAGTGGAGACAGAGCCTGGATTAGGGGTCATGGGTATATGTTTTAGCTGTTATGTCATGAGCATTCAACAGCATATTTAGCATTTTCTCCTCTATCCTTCACCCCAATTTCATGCAAACGGGCCCAGGATTATCTTTAGTGTAGACATTCACAAGCTGACACCCCATAAAGTTAAGTAATTGTACTACATTGGGTCATACAACTACTAAGAGTAAGAGAACTAGAACTCCATGTCCGCTCTTGTAATACCTCCAAGAAAAACATGAAACAGCTTAGGGGACCCAATTCATCACTATGGCAAAAGTTTGATTTATTTATTTTCATAGAAACCTTGAGAGACAATATTCTAGCCAAAGAGATATGCAGCACCTGTTCTTTCATGCCCGCGTCATTCCTGAATGGTGAACTAAGCAAGAATGAGGTAGGAATTTATCAAGTAGAAACTTTAGCATTTCCGATGCATGTCATGAGAAGGCTGTTGCCAGGACTAGTTGAGAAGAAATCTTTTTCTGTTAACAATCAGTAAAGTCTGACTTCGATGACCCCATTAGGTTCTCTCTAATGCCGGGGTCAATAGCTCCTTTTGTAACAGTGTGCAGCTTTGAGCACTGCTCCAGGCCTATGCTAAACTTGAACCTGTGATCAAAGAGATGAAAGTCATGTGGCTCTATCACTTTCACTTTATGGTCTGAAATTCTTCGGATCTGTACATTTACCAGATTGCCAGCTATGTGTCATTGATTGCCTGTTTTATTGTTGTTGTTTTGTTGTGTTGTGTTGTGTTTTGTTTCTTTCTTTCTTTTTTTTTTTTTTTTGAGCAATCTTTTACATTGATTACATTGATTTGTTTTGTTTTTTTAATTTAAATCTTCCCCTCACCCCCAGGAAAGCAGATATATAAGCAGTGGAATGAATATGTTTGTAAACTTTTAAAGCACCCTTGAAAGGCAACACAAGCTGAAGTGAGTATTCACACACGTATTCTGACAAGTTAACCAAGTATTTATGGGAACTCTGGGGTCTTGAATTTTCAAGCTAATTGTGTGTTGAGTGAAGATGGTGTGACATTAAATGGGGGGAAAGTACAGTAGAATAGCTAAAGGAGCAGGTTCCAAGAGCAGATCTGTTTTTGAACCTACATTGTAGGGATTTCATTATTGTGTGTTCTTGACAGAGGATAATAAAAGCAAAATCTTTTATTTTATATGCATGCATGTTTTGCATATATGTATGCATATATACATATTATACATATAAACATATGCACACCCTGTATATATGCCTGGTACGTGAATGGGTCAGAGGCCGTATCAGATGCTATTAATCTGTAGTTATGGATGATTGTGAACTACCGTGTGGGTACCAAGAAACAGATACCGGTTCTCTGCAAATACAGCAGGTGCTCCCAATGCTTGGCTGTCTCTCCAGCCCTGAAATGCGTTGGTTTTTTTGTTTTGTTTTGTTTTTTTGGTTTTTTAGGGTTTTTTGTTTTTGTTTTTTTGTTTTTACTTCCATATGCCCAGTATGATTATAGACAACAAAGATGTGCTCTCATGTAGCTTATAAGAAAATATTAAAATAAAATGAAATCTTGGATAGAAATAAGAATTTCAATGAATATAGTTATGTGAATGTTAACAGTGATCAGCCAAGAGTAAGGACTCTGCTGCAGAGGGCTGTTAGAGTTTGGATCTTAAATGTCCCCCACAGGCATGTGTGTTAAAGGCACTATGGAGGTGAACCTTTAAGAGATGAGGCTCCGCACAAGTCCCTTCCAGTCCAATGCAGCACCAGGGTCTCTGGCCCCGGGGAGTCTCCAGACACAGAAAAGACCTACACAGGATCCGCGATGGGATCCTAAGACCTCTGGTGAGTGGAACACAGCGCCTGCTCCAATCCAATCGTGCGGGACCTGAGACTGCATTAATTAAGGAAGCAGAAAACCCGGCCTGAGCAGGGTCATAAGTCCCTTCTGGTCAACACCAGCACCGGGGTTCCTTGCCCACAGAGTCTCCGGACCCCCCACAGGACCCTCCACGGGATCTTAAAACCTATGGTGAGTGGTACACAACTTCTGCCAGGAGGCAGGTTCAAACACCAGATATCTGGGCACCTTCCCTGCAAGAGGAGAGCTTGCCTGAAGAGAGTACTCTGACCACTGAAATCTCTGAGGTCTGCTGATAGAGGCTAACATAATCACCTGAGGAACAAGCTCTAACCAGAGACAACTTTAAAAACTAGCTCCAGAGAATACCAGATGGCGAAAGGCAAACTTAAGAATCCTACTAACAGAAAGCAAGACCACTCACCATCATCAGAAAGAAGCACTCCCACCCCACCCAGTCCTGGGCACCCCAACACAACCGAAAAGCTAGACCCGGATTTAAAAGCATATCTCATGATGATGGTAGAGGACATCAAGAAGGACTTTAATAACTCACTTAAAGAAATACAGGAGAACACTGCTACAGAGTTACAAGTCCTTAAAGAAAAACAGGAAAACACAACCAAATAGAAGTCCTTATAGAAAAACAGGAAAACACATCCAAACAGGTGATGGAAATGAACAAAACCATACTAGACTTAAAAAGGAAAGTAGACACAATAAAGAAAACCCAAAGTGAGGCAACGCTGGAGATAGAAACCCTAGGAAAGAAATCTGGAAACATAGACGCAAGCATCAGCAACAGAATACAAGAGAGAATCTCAGGTGCAGAAGATTCCATAGAGAGCATCAGCACAACAATCAAAGATAATACAAAACACAAAAAGATCCTAACTCAAAACATCCAGGAAATCCAGGACACAGTGAGAAGACCAAACCTACAGATAATAGGAGTTGATGAGAATGAAGATTTTTCAACTTAAAGGGCCAGCAAATATCTTCAACAAAATTATAGAAGAAAACTTCCCAAATCTAATGAATGGCATGCCTATGAACATACAAGAAGCCTACAGAACTCCAAATAGACTGGGCCCAGAAAAGAAATTCCTCCCAACACATAATAATCAGAACAACAGATGCACTAAATAAAGAGAGAATATTAAAAGCAGTAAGGGAGAAAGGTCAAGTAACATATAAAGGCAGGCCTATCAGAATTACACCAGACTTTTCACCAGAGACTATGAAAGCCAGAAGAGCCTGGACAGATGTTATACAAACACTAAGAGAACACAAATGCCACCCCAGGCAACTATACCCGGCCAAACTCTCAATTATCATAGATGGAGAAACCAAAGTATTCCACAACAAAACCAAATTCACACATTATCTTTGCACGAATCCAGCCCTTGAAAAAGTAATAACAGAAAAAAAAATCACAACCTAGAACAAGCAAGAAAGTAATCCCTCAACAAACCAAAAAGAAGACAGCCACAAGAACAGAATGCCAACTCTAAAAACAAAAATAAAAGGAAGCAACAATTACTTTTCCTTAATATCTCTTAATATCAATGGACTCAATTCCCCAATAAAAAGACATAGACTAACAGACTAGCTACACAAACAGGATGCAACATTCTGCTGCTTACAGGAAACCCATCTCAGGGAAAAAGACAGACACTACCTCAGAGTGAAAGGCTGGAAAACAATTTTCCAAGCAAATTGTCTGAAGAAACAAGCTGAAGTAGCCATTCTACTATCAGATAAAATCGACTTCCAACCGAAAGTTATCAAAAAAGACAAGGAGGGACACTTCATACTCATCAAAGGTAAAATCCTCCAAGAGGAACTCTCAATTCTGAATATCTATGCTCCAAATGCAAGGGCAGGCACATTCATTAAAGACACTTAAGTAAAGCTCAAAGCACACATTGCACCTCACACAATAATAGTGGGAGACTTCAAAACACCACTTTTACCAATGGACAGATCGTGGAAACAGAAACTAAACAGGGACACAGTGAAACTAACAGAAGTTATGAAACAAATGGACTTAATAGATATCTACAGAACATTTTATCCTAAAACAAAAGGATATACCTTCTTCTCAGCACCTCACAGGACCTTCTCCAAAACTGACCATATAATTGGTCACAAAACAGGCCTCAACAGATACAAAAATATTGAAATTGTCCCATGCATCCTATCAGACCACCATGGCCTAAGGCTGATCTTCAATAATAACATAAATAATAGAAAGCCAACATTCACGTGGAAACTGAACAACACTCTTCTCAATGATACCTTGGTAAAGGAAGGAATAAAGTAAGAAAGACTTTTTAGAGTTCAATGAAAATGAAGCCACAACATACCCAAACCTGTGGGACACAATGAAAGCATTTCTAAGAGGGAAACTCATAGCTCTGAGTGCCTCCAAGAAGATACTGGAGAGAGCACACATAGCAGCTTGACAACACATCTAAAAGCTCTAGAAAAAAAGGAAGAAAATTCACCCAAGAGGAGTAGACGGCAGGAAATAATAAAACTCGGGTGAAATCAACCAAGTGGAAACAAGAAGAACTATTCAAAGAATTAACCAAACGAGGAGTTGGTTCTGTGAGAAAATCAACAAGATAGATAAAACCTTAGCTAGACTCACTAGAGGGCACAGGGACAACATCCTAATTAACAAAATCAGAAATAAAAAGGGAGACATAACAACAGATCCTGAAGAAATCCAAAACACCATCAGATCCTTCTACAAAAGGCTATACTCAACAAAACTGAAAAACCTGGACGAAATGGACAAATTTCTAGACAGATACCAGGTATCAAAGTTAAATCAGGATCAAGTTAATGATCTAAACAGTCCCATATCCCCTAAAGAAATAGAAGCAGTAATTAATAGTCTCCCAGCCAAAAGAAGCCCAGGACCAGATGGGTTTAGTACAGAGTTCTATCAGACCTTCAAAGAAGATCTAATTCCAGTTCTGCACAAACTATTCCACAAAATAGAAGTAGAGGAATCTCTACCCAACTCATTCTATGAAGCCACAATTACTCTGATACCTAAACCACAGAAAGATCCAACAAAGATAGAGAACTTCAGAACAATTTCCCTTATGAATATAGATGTAAAAATCCTCAATAAAATTTACACTAACCGAATCCAAGAACACATTAATGCAATCATCCATCCTGACCAAGTAGATTTTATTCCAGGGATGCAGGGATGGTTTAATATATGGAAATCCATCAATGTAATTCATTATATAAACAAACCCAAAGACAAAAACCACAGGATCATCGCCTTGGATGCTGAAAAAGCATTCGACAAGATCCAACACCCATTCGTGATAAAAGTCTTGGAAAGATCAGGAATTCAAGGCCCATACCTAAACATGATAAAAATCAATCTACAGCAAACCAGTAGCCAACATCAAAGTAAATGGTGAGAAGCTGGAAGCAATCCCACTAAAATCAGGAACTAGACAAGGCTGCCCACTTTCTCCCTACCTATTCAACATAGTACTTGAAGTCCTAGCCAGAGTAATTCGACAACAAAAGGGGATCAAGGGGATACAATTTGGAAAGGATGAAGTCAAAATATCCCTTTTTGCAGATGATATGATAGTATATATAAGTGACCCTAAAAGTTCCACCAGAGAACTCCTAAACCTGATAAACAGCTTTGGTGAATTAGCTGAATATAAAATTAATTCAAACAAGTCAATGGCCTTTCTCTACACAAAGAATAAACAGGCTGAGAAAGAAATTAGGGAAACAACACTCTTCTCAATAGTCACAAATAATATAAAATATCTTGGCATGACTCTAACTAAGGAAGTGAAAGATCTGTATGATAAAAACTTCAAGTCTCTAAAGAAAGAAATTAAAGAAGATCTCAGAAGATGGAAAGATCTACCATGCTCATGGATTGGCAGGATCAACATTGTAAAAATGGCTATCTTGCCAAAAGCAATCTACAGATTCAATGCAATCCCCATCAAAATTCCAACTCAATTCTTCAACGAATTAGAAAGAGCAATCTGCAAATTCATCTGGAATAACAAAAAACCTAGGATAGCAAAAACTCTTCTCAAGTATAAAAGTACCCCTGGTGGAATCACCATGCCTGACCTAAAGCTTTACTACAGAGCAATTATGATAAAAACTGCATGGTACTGGTATAGGGACAGACAAGTAGACCAATGGAATAGAATTGAAGACCCAGAAATGAACCCACATACCTATGGTCACTTGATCTTCGACAAAGCAGCTAAAACCATCCAGTGGAAGAAAGACAGCATTTTCAACAAATGGTGCTGGCACAACTTGTTGTTATCATGTAGAAGAATTCGAATTGATCCATTCCTATCTCCTTGTACGAGGTCAAATCTAAGTAGATCAAGGAACTTCACATAAAACCAGAGACACTGAAACTTATAGAGGAAAAAGTGGGGAAAAGCCTCGAAGATATGGGCACAGGGGAAAAATTCCTGAATAGAGCAGCAATGGCTTGTGCTATAAGATCGAGAATTGACAAATGGGACCTCATGAAACTGCAAAGCTTCTGCAAGGCAAAAGACACAGTCAATAATCAAAATGGCCACCAACACATTGGGAAAGGATCTTTACCTATCTTAAATCAGATAGGGGACTAATATCCAATATATAAAGAACTCAAGAGGGTGGACTCCAGAAAATCAAATAACCCCATTAAAAGATGGGGCTCAGAGCTAAACAAAGAATTCTCACCCAAGGAACACCGAATGGCTGAGAAGCACCTGAAAAAATTTTCAACATCCTTAGTCATCAGAGAAATGCAAATCAAAACAACCCTGAGATTCCATCTCACACCAGTCAGAATGGCTAAGATCAAAAATTCAGGTGACAGAAGATGCTGGCAACGATGTCGAGAAAGACGAACACTCCTCCATTGTTGGTGGGATTGCAAGCTGGCGGTTCCTCAGAAAATTGGACATAGTACTACTGGAGGACCCCGCAATACCTCTCCTGGGCATATTTCCAGAAGATGTCCCAAGCGGTAAGAAGGACACATGCTCCACTATGTTCATAGCAGCCTTATTTATAATAGCCAGAAGCTGGAAAGAACCCAGATGCCCCTCAACAGAGGAATGGATACAAAAAAATGTGGTACATTTACACAATGGAGTACTACTCAGCTATTAAAAACAATGAATTTATGAAATTCCTAAGCAAATGGTTGGACCTGGAGGGCATCATCCTGAGTGAGGTAACCCAATCACAAAAGAACTCAAATGATATGTACTCACTGATAAGTGGATATTAGCCCAGAAACTTAGTATTGCGAGATATAAGATACAATTTGCAAAACACATGAAACTGAAGAAGAACGAAGACCAAAGTGTGGACAGTTTGCCCTTTCTTAGAATTGGAAACAATCACCCATGGAAGGAGTTACAGAGACAACGTTTGAAGCTGAGACACAAGGATGGACCATCTAGAGACTTCCATATCCAGGGACCCATCCCATAATTAGCCTCCAAAGGATGACACCATTGCGTACACTAGCAAGCCTTTGTTGCAAGGACCGTGATATAGCTGTCTCTTGTGAGACTAGGCCGGGGCCTAGCAAACACAGAAGTGGATCCTCACAGTCAACTATTGGATTGATCACAGGGCCCCCATGGGAGGAGCTAGAGAAAGTATCCAAGGAGCTAAAGAGATCTGCAACCCTGTAGGTGCAACATTATGAACTAACCAGTACCCCGGAGCTCTTGACTCTAGCTGCATATGTATCAAAAGATGGCCTAGTCTGCCATCACTGGAAAGAGAGGCCGATTGGACAGGCAAACTTTATATGCCCCAGTACAGGGGAACGCCAGGGCCAAAAAATGGGAATGGGTGGGTAGGGGGGTGGGGGGGGGGAGGGTGTGGGGGACTTTTGGGATAGCATTGGAAATGTAATTGAGGAAAATACGTAATATATATATTTTTTTTTTCACGCTTTTAGGGCAGTGAAAATCAGGTGAGCTCGTGGAAACTCAAGATCAGTAAGCTTGGTGCTGGAGTTCAGTGACTCAGGCCTTATTAACATATCTGGGAAGCGGTATACCATGGGAGGCTTTAGGTTTACTCTGTGTGCTGGAGTCAAGGCAACTCTGTTGGGTAGGGAAATGTCCCTTTTGTATTTTAGACGACACTTTGGTTGGTATGCAGTGGATAATTTTCACACAACCAACAGTAGATATGGGATACCTCTGTATAGGTCACTGCAATCATGAAGGCAAGAGATGTGGAACATGGAACATGAAGAAGGCACATGGAACCAAGTGAAGTGGCTAAAGCTATGATGAATTTAAAGTAAATACAATATAACTTCTAGCTTGATTATAAGTTTTAAGAGTTAAGAATGATTTGCATGGTTTGGGTGTAACTCTTTGAGTGTATGGAGGTGTTATTCAAGTATTTCACAAAGTTGAAAAGATTGAATAGATAATAGGGACAGAGAGAGAAAGGGAAATTTTACTTAGATATAATTGGATGTCCCTGTGAGAATATTGAAAAGCACAATACTCAATATATTTAGGTATTAATATGCACTCACAAAAACGGAGTCAAGGATGGATTGATAAACTTTGACCTTATCAGGTGTAAGTATACTTAAGCTATGAGGATGAAGTGGCATTCCTATAGAAGCGTGTTAAAATACAAAAGAGATCCAAGACATGGGCTTGAGGAATCTCTATATTTATCAAGAAGTTGAGAATAATAAAAAAAACCCACAACATATGACGGTAATATACTAGAGACAAAAATAAAGTGTGTTTTTATGAAAGAGGGTAGAGGCTAATGTCACATGACAAAAAAAAAAAAAAAACGATTGAATGAGTGTAGAATTGAGTATTGACCGTTGGCCTTGGCAACATAGAGAGCATTACTGATCCTAAAGCTAGGAGATTCATTAAAGTGATAGATAATGATTCGCCTTATTGAGTGGGGAAGATTTAAGAAAGAATGAGAGCACTGGAGAGGGAGAGGTAGCTTCATGGGTAAAGAGCATATCAGAGAAGCATGAGGATTTGAGTTTGCATCAGCAGAAAATACACAACACATATGTAATCCCAGTGACCCCTCAGAGAGATAATAGCTGCAGACAAAAGAAACATTGGAAGCCTACAGTCAGGAAGGCCAGACATACCCAGTAGTAAACAACTCAAACAAAGTAAACTGTCTCAAACAAAGTAAAAAGTAGACAATGCCATCTCCAAAGGCCTGTCCCCCAACCTCTACATGCACGCTGTGCATACAAGCTTTCACCATGAAATGAATGAGCAGGTGTAGCACACATGGGGGCAGTGGTAGGGAGAGGGAGCACTAAGATAAAGGAAGGGAGGGAGGGATGATAATGAGATAATTGAGATAATAATGACAGTTAACATATTTTTGTGAGCAAATGAGAAAGCATGTGATTCACTTAGCCCAATGATTGGCCATGTCAACATACAAATGAACAGTTGTCTTTATCACTTTGTTTATGTTTTTATGGTTCACTTCCAAAAGACAAAGAAAAATATTGTTTTCATCAGAATTTGGATATTTACCTATTAGATAAGGTAGCCCTTTAGTCTCTGATGAGGATGACAACTAACAAATAGTAACTAAATAGTAACTATATATACAACTGAGGGAAAAAAAGAAGTGTGTGTGTCTGTGTATATATACAAGCATAATGTTGAATACGTTTATTTTAAAAATACATATCTAATTACTATGTCTTATCCTCACAACAGTCTGTAGACAAAAAGACGGTGTTATGAGGTCTTTTCCAATGTACAGTTGACAAGGCTTCATATCACCGTATTCTAAGTCACATATAAAGGCAGGAATTAAACCAAGATCAAACGATACAGCATTAAGTCAGCTTTACTTTACCACAATGAAGCATCCAGGAAATTAGCTTCCAAAAGACAAAAAAAAAAAAAAAAAAAGGATGTTTTCATCAGAATTTGGACATTTACGTGTTAGATAAGGTAGCCCATTAGTCTCTGATGAGGATGTCAACTAACAATGGTAGAAGCATATGTTGAAGCAAATGGTGATAGCATCAAGAGCTGAGGAGCAGGGAGAAGCGACCCGGGATCTTTCTATTCCTCTCAAGAGTATGGCTCCAGAGACCTTAGGAATAGCCCCTGGCCCTCACCTCTTTTCTGTCCAGAGTAATTCTCAGTACTGCTAACCCAGATGTTCTTTGCACGTGGCCTATGAGGCAGCCTGATCCAAACCATAGCAAATGCTTCCTGTTCTCTCTCCCTTTATGAAACAGTGCATACTTAAACTCCAGACATAGGGCCAAAGAGAACAACAAAACAGCAATGAGGACAATTAGACAATGCAAACATCTGACCCAAATAATGAATCCCCAAAAGATACTTTAATTCATAAATTATGTACACATGCCCTACTAACCACCCTGAACCATTTGTTTTTTGCAGACACCATGGTCATATTACCAACCCAGGAGATAATGTGTTCTGCCTTCAAAACAGATTAAAATGTATTCTTAGAAAATATATTTAAAAAAAAGATAGAAATGAGCCAAATATTTCTTTAAGCATTTGTTTAACCTGAAAAGAAATATATTACTTTGCAACTACTCATATACAGTACTGAATTTGAGACTGGGGATATGAGAGGAGATGGAATGATTGGGACTGTTACTCTCTGGAAAGCTGCACTCTAGTGAGATACAAACATTAGTCAGACCTGCAAATACTAACTTCTTAAATCACAAGAATGTAAAAGAATGGGAGGGGAAACCAGAAACAATATAACGCAATGTCACTGTGACCCAGTACACGTGAATTTCCACAGAGTAGGCACAACCTCCTTCCAGGAGCTTAGGGTGAAAAAGGATTCTCCAAAGAGAAGTACATTTAATAACACACTTGGAAAAGATATATGAACAGGAAATATATTTGATTTCCTAAGGAATTCATCTTTCCTATTAACAGATGAGGTAAAACAAGACGTGTGCTTCCTTCTCCTCGTTCACAAGCAGCTTGCAGAGGACAAGGTGAAGCATTAAAAGACTGAACAATGCTGAAACGCTTCGGAACTGTGCAAGCTGCCCCAAGACCCAGAATAATCAATGTGGAACCCTGCTTACTCTTTTCAAAGGGCTGAAATTTCCAACTGGAAACTGAAGCAACGAGGATTCCTTCCAGGCACTAATCAGTGGGAGTCCTCACTACTTTCTGAGAAGAGTGAAATTCTCCATCAATGAAAGAATCACTGGAGTAAAACTGGCAAACTTCTAAACAGCTTCTTCCCAAAGTGGTGTAAGTTAGAGATTAGATAGTGTTCCTCACTCACCCAGTCCTCTGTCCTCCAAACTGCTCACTATTTCTTATCAAAAGCTAAGCTGATCAATTCCCCCATCTCTCAATTCTCTCAGTTCTGGTTCCTGGTACCTCAAATGGATCAATTCTTAACATTTTTCAAATAGTTCCTGAACACTCTGCCTTCTGTCCTGGTTAAGAATCAGAGATTTTTAACTTGATGTCTTAAAAATCATATTTCAAGGGCCAATGAAGTGCTTGAAAGGATAGAAGTTTTCTCCTTGACTCTGTGAAATACAGCTTTGTAATTAAAAAGGAAATTTGACTGGATGTTTCACTATAATTTGCCTAATTTTCTGGGTACATATTGATCAATGATGCACAACATGTTTAAAACCATGAGAGATGGGGAAATTGAGCAGCTTAGCTTAATAAGAAATAGTGAGCAGTTTGGAGGACAGAGAACTGGGTAAGTGACAAACGTTATCTATATCCCTGGCACCTGTTGATTGTGTTCTTCTAATGGCCTTTAGCCATCTGGTTGTCCTGATCTTGCCTGGGTGCTCCTGCTATGGATTGGACTCCTGGGGGAGGTAGACAGAGCCTTGGGCCTTAGTATGGAGCTCAGGAAACAGCACGCTGCTCACTTGTGCAGGCTGTGTCCCAGGCAGACTGGCAGGCAGGGAATGGGTGGGGAGGAGTCTAACCTAGATGTTCCTTGGGTCAGACTGGCTTCTTCAGGAGGGAAAGCTAGGGAGTTGGAGGGAGGGGGTAGCATGCAACTCACCTCTGCTGGCTTTACCCCAGTCATCCTTTCATTTCCTTTATGGATTTCCAAGACTTTTCCTCCATTTTCCTTTTTAGGATAAAGTCTATAATTTTTTTTTTGTATCTCTCAACTTCAGCAGCTCTCAAAGAGTCAGCTTCTAATCTACTATCTTACCCAGACGCTGTACTATGGAGATATTTCATGATGAAATTAAATTTAAATAATGTCTATCTACAAACTCAGTCTTACAGAAGATAATAGAAAGAAAACTCCAACCCAAGGAGGCTAACCACACTAAGAAAACATAGGAAATAAATAACCACCACCCCTCTCCCTCTCTCCCTCTCTCCCTCTCTCCCTCTTGCTTTTGCTCTCTCTCCCTCTCCCCCTCAATCTGTGTATTTGTGTGTGTGTGTGTGTGTGTGTGTGTGTGTGTGTGTGTGTATATACCACCACCAACATAAAAATAATAAAAATTGACAATCAATGATTGTTAACATCTTTTAATATCAATGGACTCAATTTCCTAATAAAAAGAAACAGGCTAACAGGATGAATATGAAAACAGAATCCATCATTCTGCTGCATACAAGAAATATACTTCAACAACAAAGATAGATATTACTTCAGAGTAAAGGGCTGGAAATAAGTTTTCCAAGCAAGCAGACCCAAGAAGCAAACTAAAGTAGCCATCCAATACCTAATACTTTCAACCAAAATTAATCAAAATATGAAAGAAGGACACTTCATACTCATCAAAGGAAAAAATCCAGCAAGATGACATCTCAGTTTTGAACACCTGTACCCAAAAGCTTAAACCACACATAGAAGTCCACACGTTAAACAAGGGAGAACTTAACACTCCACTATCGATAGTCTAATAGATATCTACAGAACATTTCACCCAAACGTGAAAGAATATATTTTCTTGGCACCTCACAAGTCTCAACATTTACCAAAAAATTGAAGTAACCCCTTGTATCTTATCAGAGAACAATGGATTAAAGTTGGATTTCCACAGCAAGCGAAAGCCTACAAACTCATGGAAATGAACAAATTTTCTACTGAGTGACCATTGAATCATAGAAGAAATAAACAAATTAAATACTTTCTAGAAATCAATGAAAACAAAGGCACAACATACGCAAACGTATGGGACACAATTGAAACCAGTGCTAAGAGGAAAGTTTATACCACTAAGTACCTTTCTAAAGAAATTGGAAAGATCTCACACTAGCAACTTGAAAGCATACCTAAAAGCTCTAGACAAAAAGAAGCAAACACACCCAAGAGGAATAGATGGCAGGGGGAAAAAATCAACCACAGGAATGAAATCAAAAATTTAGAAACAAGAAGAGCATTACAAACAGTCAATTAAACCAAAAGCTGGTTCTTTGAGAAAATCAATCTGAAAAAAATTTAAATGAAATGGCAATTTTTCTTGATAGACACTATTTGCGAAGTTAAATTAAGATCAGTTAATTAACTTAAGTAGGCCCATGAGGAAATAGAAGCAGTTATCAAAAGTTTCCCAACCAAAAATACTGCCAAGGGCCAGATGGTTTTAGCACAGAATTCTACCAGACTTTCAAAGAAGAGGAAATACCAATTCTCCTCAAACTATTCCACAAAACAAAAACAGAAGTAACATTCCCAAACTCACAGACCACAGACACTCTGACACCTAAACCAAACAGTCAACAAAGAAAGAGAACTTCAGATCAAATTTCCTTGTGAAAAATACTCACTTGCAAACCTAATTCAAGAACATATCAAAGACATCATTTACCATGATCAAGTAGGCATCATGACAGGGATGCAGAGATGGTTCAGCATATGAAAATCTATCTATATAATCCACCATATAAACAAACTGAAAGAAAAAACCCACATGATCATCTCATGCTGAAAAAGCCTTTGACAAAATTCAATACCCATTCATGTTAAAAGTCTTGGAGAGATCAGGGACACAAGATTGATACAAAAAAAGGCAATACACACAAAGCCAATATTCAACATCAAATTAATTGGAGAGAAACTTAAAACAATTCCACTAAAATCAGGGACAAGACAAGCCTCTCTCTTTCTCTCTCTCTCTCTCTCTCTCTCTCTCTCTCTCTCTCTCTCTCTCTCTCTCTCTCTCTCTCTCTCTCTCTCTCTCTCCAATGTAGTACTTGAAGTTCTAGCTAGAGCAATAAGACAACTAATGGAGATCAAAGGGTTACAAATTGGAAAGAAAGAAGTCAAAGTATCTCTATTCACTAATGATATGATAGTATGTGCAAGTGACCCCTAGAATTCTACCAGAGAACACCTACAGCTGATAAACAACTTCACCAAAGCAACTGGATACAAAGTTAACTCAAGAAGAAAAAAAAGCAGTAGCCATCCTCTATACAGACAATGAATGGGCTAAAAAAGAAATTAGGGAAATAATACCATTTACAATTCCCACACTTAATGTAAAATACCTTTCTGTAACCCTAACCAAGCAACTGAAAGCTCTGTATGTCAAGAGCTTCAAGTCCCTGAAGAAAAAAAAAATTGAGGAAGATATCAGATGGAAAGATCTCCCATTCTCATGGATCACAAGATTAACATACTAAAAATGGCCACCTCACCAAAAGCAATATGCATTTCCCACCAAAATTATAACATAATTCTTTACAGAACTTAAAAGAACAATTCTCAACTTCATATGGAAAATAATAAACCCAGGATTGCAAAAACAGCCCAGTACAGTAAAAGAATTTCTGGAGGTATCATGTCTCTAGTTTCAAGCTATACTACAGAGCAATACTAATGAAAACCACATGGTAACTGTGTTAACACAGACAGGTTGATCAATGGAATAAAATCAAAGACACAGAAATTATTACACATACCTAGAGACACCTGATGCTTGACAAAGAAGCCAAAACCATACAACAGAAAAAAAGAAAGCATCTTCAACAAATGGTGCTAGCCTAACTGGATATCTGCATGTAGAGTAATGCAAATAGATCTATATTTATAATGCTGCAAAGAACTCCAATCCAAGTGGATCAAGGACCTCAACATAAAGCCAGATACACTAAATCTAATAGAAGCGGGGAATAGCTTTGAATGCATTGGCATAGGAGACAACTTCCTGAACAGAATACTACCAGCACAGGCACTAAAATCAACAATTAATAAATGGGACCTCAAGAAACTGAAAAGCTTTTATGAGGCAATGGAAGTCATTAATGGGATGAAATGGTAGCCTATGAAATGGGAAATAATCTTCATGAATCCTACATCTAATATTTACACCCAACCAAAGGACAGAAGCTGTTGACCCCTGTGGTTGAATCAGGGAAAGGCTGAAAGAAGCTGAGGAGGAGGGCAAACCTGTAGGAGGACCAGCAGTCTCAACTAACCTGGATCCCCAAGATCTCTCAGACACTGAGCCACCAACAAGGCAGCATACACCAGCTGATATGAGGCCCCCAACACATATATAGCAGAGGACTGCCAGGTCTGGGTTTAGTCAGAGAAGATGCACCTAACCCTCAAATGATTGTAGGCCCTAGGGAGTGGAGAGGTCTGGTGGGGTAGGGGGTGGGAGGATGGGGACATCCTCATGGAGATGTGGAGGCAGAGGGAGGTATGGGATGTGGAAGAGTCAGAGGGTGGACTGGGAGGGGGATAAAATCTGTAGTGTAAAAATAAAAAGATTAAATAAATTAAAAAAACTCAACAGAGAAATCTCTAATGACCAAGAAGCCCTAGTCATCAGAAACATGCAAATCAAACTATTTGGAGATTGCATCTTACATTCATTGGGATTTCTAAGATCAAATACTGATGTGACAGCACATGCTGGCAAAGATGTGGAGCAAGGGGAACACTCCTCCATTGCTGGTGGAGTGCAAACTTGTACAAGTACTTTGAAAATCACTTCAGTTATTTAAAAATATTTGGAATAGTTCTACCTCAAGACCCAGCTACACCACTCCTGGGCATAAACCCTAAACATCCACCATACTACAAGGACACTTGTTGAATTATGTTCATGGCAGCTTTATTCATAATAGCCAGAAACTGGAAGCAAGACAGATAGCTCTCAATTGAAGAAGAGATAAAGAAAGTGTAGTATAATTAACACAATGGACTACCACTCAGCTATTAAAAACAAGGACATCATAAAACGTGTTATGGTATATACATACTTATAAGTGGATATAAGCTATATAAAGTACAGGATAGCTAAGCTAAGACCCAGAGCACCAGAGACACTAAGTAGCAAGCAGGGGCCAAGGGATAATGGTTGGATATCACACAGAAGAGGATATGGATGGAGAGAGGAAACAGGGTGGGAGAGGGAACAGGGGTGAAGAGAGCAAGGGGGGTCAGGGGACTGGGAGAGAGACATAGGGGATATCTCTGTGACAAGCCTGAAGCCTGGGATAGGAGAGGCTGCTGAGAGTATATGAGGGTGACCCTAGGTGAGACTTAGAGTAGCAGGGAATATGGAGCCTGAACTGGTCATCTCCTATAGCCAGGCAAGTCTTCCAATGGAGGGAGCAAGACACCAACCCATCCACAAGACTTTCAACCCAAAATTTGTCCTGACAACAAGATGTCCAGGGATAAAGATGGAGCAGAAACTAAGGGAATGGCCAATCAATGACTGGTCCAACTTGAGACCCACTCCATGGGAGAGAACCATAATGTGATCGAAAAAGCTAACAATCTAGAATCCAGGAGCTAGAATTAGGAGATGAGATTAAACACTAGCAATGTAGGGGGTTTATTCAAGGGAAATACACCAGAAAAGTTCCCCAACCTAGAGAACGAAAGTCAAACATAAGCAGCATTTAAAACCTCTAGTGGATATGATCAAAGAAAAACTGTTCTATGACATATTGTAGTCAAGATGTCAAAAATACAAAGTAAAAAAGCAGTTTTAAAATTGTAAGAAGAAAACACCAATTCACATACAAAAAAAAAATCAAAATAACATGAGATCATACAGCAGCAACCCTTAAAGCCAGGAAAATGTGGAAGGACAGATTTCAAACCTTGAAAATAAAATAAATTCCAACCAAAACTACTTACCCGGCAAAATACCCTTTTTAAAAATGGCAGAGAAAAAATTCAAGACAAGTACAAACTAAGGTATTTCATGACAAGAAAGCTATCATTGCAAAAGATACTTAAAAGAGAATTGCATACAAAGGAACACGACAGTCCCATTCATGAGGATATAAGAAAGAATCAATTTCAGGAGAAGAGTGGCTGACCAAAGAAGAAATAGGTAAGAATACATAAAGACCAACACAGTAAAGCAGCAGCCTCCAAATACCAATAGGAGAGAGAACAAAGAATAAATACTGATCCTACCAAAGAGTAAAGTGGAAACAATATTGAATTACTAACTGTCTTATAGCATCTTTAAATGTAGAAAACCTCACGTCACCAGTAAGGACATATACATTGATTCACTGGATCTAAAAACAAGGTTCAACTTTCTTTTACCTTCAAGGAACATATCTTGGAAACCCAAATATTGGATGTTAAAAGATGGTAAAAACTTCCAAGTGAACAGTAACTGAAAACAAGCTCACATAAAACTATGATATCTGATAAAGTGGCCTTAAAAAAAGTCAAAAGATATAAAGAAACTTACTACAAATTAATAAAGCAAATAATTCATTAGAGTATAATGATCATGTGTGTGTTCAAAGTACACACACACACACACACGTGTGTGTGTGTATATATAAAACTGTTATACAACCTAATACATATATATACATACATATGTATATATATATATACATATATATATATATATAATTTGGGGGTCTACTAATTTCATAAAATCAAACACTAGTAGACAAAAAGAAGCAAATTGGTCCTGACGCAATAATATTAGGTGACTTCTATTCCCCACACTCATCTCTAGAGATGTCACTCAAAATAAAACTCAATTAAAAAACTTCAGGGTTAAACCACACCATAGATCAAAAGGACTTACCAGATAGCTACATAATGTCCAATCCAATAGAAATATAATACGCATGGTCCCTCTCTAAAAAGAGACAGCACTCTTGATCACAAATCAAACCTTACCTATCACCTAAGGATTGAAATGATGTTCTCCATCAAGGAGGAATGAAACTACAATAACCACTTGGCTAACCACTGAAGAAATCAAGTTCTTTCTAAGCCAGCTCTCTCCAAGGACAAAGCTGTGCTCAGCTCACATGCCAAGATATGAAGCCAAACCGCTAGAAATCAAAGAAGTTGGAGTCGGACATCTGCCAGGTGCTTCTCCTGCTGGAGATTCACTTGGACCTCAAAGGTCTGCTCGGCATCACAGCAGTCAAGGAAATTAATGTTGGTAGAAGCAGTATAATTTTTGTTCTGGTTGCTCTGCTGAAATCTTTCTAGATAAAAGGAGCAAGCTTAGCTACTATGTGAATTGGAGAAAACTTTCAGTGGGAAGAATATGTCTTCTGTTCAGAAGAGACTTTTCCACCATAGCTAATTCAAAAAGGCTTGATGAAAATTAACCACAAACTGCACCATGGCATCGTTGAAGACTCAGTCTATCCAAGTGACAGTGGGCAAAGGGTTCCATGGGAAACTTCAAGTTCATAAGGTTTGGCTAGACAGAGTACAACAGACCAATATGTAACACGGGGCTGAGATTTTTTCTGGTATGTCTAAGAAACTCACGGACAAGGATGCTAAATTTAGACTCCCCAGAGTGCCAATCGCAAACTGAAATGACTAAAGAAATATTATTCACAGTGAAAGAGAGAGAGGCGGTAGGAGGAGGAGGAAAGAATAAATAAATAAGTCGGGCAGGGATTTAAAAGTTGCTAGGATCAAAGAGGAATGTGCAATGATAACATGTACAAAGTCACCATGATGAAGTCTGTTACTTTGTGATCTATCCTAAAAATTAATTTTAGCAGCTCGTATTACAATTCCTTGAATAATTGCCCATCGACAAACATATGAAATGTCTCTGTCTTGTGATTAAAGAGATCAGTAATGGTTACTTTGTGCATACATGAAGTAGCAGGATGCCTCAAAGATTATAGGGATGCGTCTGAAGCCTTTGATTGTACTTTCATCTTTGAAAGGGAACACAGAAAGCCCAGTCTTCCTTGTATTGAAAGGCTTATATAAATGGAAGCATGAAGTCGACAAATATAAAGATTGGCCTGGAATTTGTAGACATCCTTTCAAAAGAACTCTTGACTTGGAAATATTGGAAGACTGTAAAGTTTGTCAAGCTAGAAACAGATGTGTCCTTGACTCATTAGTATCCCATTTTCTTACCATGAAGTTACCCCAGCTAGAACCTCCTAGGGAACTCTGAACCCACCTAGTCTCCATTTCAACTTTCTACTTGTTATCTCTCCTCTCTCTCTCTCTCTCTCTTTCTCTCTCTCTCTCTCTCCCTCTCTCTCTCTCTCTCTCTCTCTCTCTCTTCCCTTTTGTTATCTTTCTATTAAAGTTATTGTAGCATTTTTCTGTGTTACTGTAGTTAATTGGCACTGCCTTCATTTTTAAATTCAGGCAAGGTGATTCTTGTAAGGCAAAACAGGAGCAAGAGGGGAGAAAGCCTGCATTCGACTTGTTTTTTGAAAACACAAGCATCTGGCCATGTTGTGAGAGCTGTGGTGGAGAAGCTTTATGAAAATAATAGGCAGACTTAAGCAATCCTTTGTCTATGGAAGCCTCAAGTTCCTGGGGCAATTTCTACTATAATCAAAGTATAATATACTGCAGAATTACTTTTGGGGACCAAGAGGTTGTTGTTGCACTTTGGTTTTGCTTTATACCTAATGCCCAAACGTTTTAACCTGTCTCCTAGAAGAACAGAGAAATAACTTGTTTCTTTGTTTTGTTTGAGTTTGGGAATCATGGTGCAGAAGTGGCTCGGTAAAAGGAGAAAGTTGGGTAATACATTCCAGTGGAAGAAAGGCCTGAGATGAGGAAATAAGAGATGGGGCTAAGATCCTCTCTGTGTGATGGATAAGGGCAGGGAAGCTAGAGAACCAACAACAGCCACTTCCCTGAGCCAGAATAATTTCTACCTGCATTCAGTATACTTATCCTTTTACCCTCAGATAAGTGTAGCTCATAAAAAAATTATTTTGTAGCAGATGGATTCTGTGACAGAACACCCTAACTGGTTAAGACACAGAGAACAATGGACTGTGGATAACAAGCTCCCATTGGCATGCCTACAACACAACCCCTGCACCCAAGGCTCAGGGAACAATAGAAGACACTGTCATAGAAGACAGTGTGGAAAGACTATAAGATCCAGAGAGCCAGAATGTCTTTTGCAAGATTGTGTCTTCTATACTGAGCTGGGAAGCTCTTTCCTTGAAATTGTAACTATACAGTCACTTGCACAAGATCTACACAGCGACACCACCATCTGACATGCTAACATGGATAGGGGATATCTCACAACATACCATCCTTAGATGAAGAACTACAGGCAAGGAATGACTGAGTAGAGAGGAAAATCCATCTTTCCAGGGCATGGGCCTCCTAATTTGTTTCCTAATACTAAATGGTCAGCCTTAAATAGATATGAGTAATATTAAACATACACACAAGGGTACTTATGCATTTACAAGCACGTACACATGTAACAATAATAAGTAAAAGGAAAATAGAGATAACACACTAAAGTAAAAAGAAGGCATGAAGGTAGGGAAAAGGAACCAGATAGTGGGAATCAGAATATGGTAATAGAGGATTGAAACTGATCAATGTATAATACATACACATATGAATGTCACATTGAAAATGATTGTTTTGTAAATTAATTGATCCTAATAAAATGGGAAGAAGAAACCTCTGTGGTTAATGAGAGATAAATCCCTAGGATAGCCTGCCATCATCAGTACCATGCGGTACTTTAATGTAGGAGAAAGGAATAGGGAGACTCTATTTTGTATATGGTATAACAGTGTGAGGAGAGGAGAGCAGCTGTGCAGTAGTCATGGGAAGACTGGAAGTGGCCCTGAAACACTCTGGCAGGAGTTAGCAGGCTGCAGCACAGGGCAACAGCTGGGGAAAATGCTTCATTTTCTGGTGATCTTTGAGTCTACTCTGAGCACATCTCTGTTGTCAGCACCTGGCTTCATTCCAAGTGCTGCAGAATGACAGACAGAAACGAAACTGAACTTGCCTCAGTTGCATAGACCCTTGTGGAAGAGGCAGACAAAGAGCAAACGATGTTCATTGTGTCATATGGTGGAGATTGTCATGGTGAAAAGTGAGGGAAGCAACAGAAAGCAGCAGCTGGAAGGAGGGACTGGTGACATTTTATGGAAAGAGGCAGGACAACAATTCTCAGAAGATGACATATGAGCAGGGACCTGAAGGAAGGGTGGGTGATCTATACAGATGCCCATGAAAAGATTGCCCAGGCATAGGAAACAAGGAGAAAAGATTTTAGCCCAAGTGAGCTTGGCACTGCTGACCAGCACGAAGTTCTATGTGACTGATGAATCACTATGGTCTGTGTTGGTGTACATTGGTATAGAACCTAGTTTTCCATTAACTTCATCAGAAGCCAAACACAATTTAAATTAGTTTTTGCAGGGCTGGGGAGATGGTTCAGTGGTTAAAGCATTTGCTGAACAAACATAAGTGCAGATCCAAAAGTGTGCATCCCAGCCTGCCTGTAATTCCAGCCTCAGAAGAAAAAGATGGGGTCCCTGGAGCAAGGTACTGGGGAAACTTGCCATAACATAAGCTCTGGGTTTGACTGACTTAAAGAATAAGGTGGAAGAACGAGTGAGGACAATTCCCTATCTCAACATTAGGTCTCTGTGTGCAGGAGTGTGTAGCACACATTTATGTCCAAATGAAGACAAAAACATAAAAAAGGGACATCACACATACATACAAAAAAATGGAAAAATGAGGAGAAAAATAAATTAGATTTCTTAGGTTCTCAGCAAGAAATGCATACAGAGTGTGAGTCTATCTTTTTATTAGATATTTTCTTTATTTACATTTCTAATGTTATCCCCTTTCCTGGTTTCCCCTCCAAAAAACACCCTCTCCTTATCCCCTCCCCCTCCCCCTGCTCACCCACCCACGCACTCCCACTTCCTGGCCCTGACGTGAGTCTTTACCTAGTGATGCTGGGATCTTCAGAGCGTCCACATGCCCAAGCATCTGATTAATGTCTGGGCAGAAATCTTATTTTTCTTCCTTTTCTTCTCCTTGGGTTTGTTATCATTGCTGTTTGTTTATTTGTTTTATTTTGTTGTAACTGAAAGACAGAAGGAAAGACAACCTGAAGACTTACAACACACAGGCTCACTTCCTCTTTCCTCATCATTACAGCTTCTGGCATCGGCCCCAGAAAGTTGAGCTTCCAGGTTGACATCAAAAGCTGGCCTCAAAAATGTCTTTATTTGAGCATGAATATGTAGCTCAAGGTTAATACACAAGACATATGCAAAACTTCGGGTTCAGTCTCAGCATCTCAAAGTTTTTTTTTCTATCGATATTTCCAAAATGACTTCTACTGCCATTCTAATTTTGCGGACATGTCCTTTGGGGTTGTCCAGGTTCCTTTACACTCACTTGCAATTATTAGAAGTTGCTGTTGTCTAATCTTAGAACTTAAAGAGTGACAATCTAACAGCCATTGCGTCTGTCTTTCCAGTTTTCCTGCTCTGCTGCTTGTTCGATATGTGTTGTTTCCAAGCAGTTGGGTGGTTAGAGCCAAGCAATTAGACCTGGTTCAGGACAAGTGAACATGAGCACATTTCTTTCTCTGCGTACACATTTTGGTCTTTTCTTATGAAAATAATGGTGTGCTTAGGAGGATAGCAAAAGCTCTAACATTTCATGCATATTGTTACTGAACCTAACCAAGACCTCTAATTGCTTCACTCCTCTACTGTCTTCAATATCACCGATAAGGGAAAATTTGACTTCAGTCACTCCACATCCAACATCGTTGATTACCACCCTGTTCTCCATTCATGCAAAGCACACTTAAACTCAAAAATACCCATTTATTAATGAGGTTTTTGGTTAGGATATATGTTCAGTGAATGAATGAATGAATGAATGGATGGATGAATGAATGAATGAATGAATGAATGAATGACAGGTGCTACAATAAAATCAAGGTCTCTAGACTCAATGGGACTCTCAAGTCCAGCAGCTTTAGTTCTGTGCATGTGACACATAGCTTTGAAGTTGAGGTTTCAACTCTTCTCTATTCTTCCAGCTCATACCTCCTGCCACCCCACTTATGGATGGCCACGCACATATTTCTCCCTCACCCCTGTAGTCTAACTTTACTGACTCCTCACTATCACTGAATCATGCATGTTCTTCAAATGCAAGCAAATATCTCAAAGCTAAATATGTCACTCTTTACCTTAACTGCTTCCTTTATCACCTTATCTCTCTCCTCCTTTTTCCAAAAAGGTTTCCAAAATTACTGTCTTTGCTTACAATCCATCCTTTCTTATCACTGACTCCGTGATACAATTTTGACCCACAACACACCTCAGAAAGAAATTTTGCCAGTGCTACCTGTTGCAAGAAAAGCTAGGCATTTTGACAGCAATTGGGATGCTGACCTCTAGCTATTTTTTGAAAGCCTTCTCCCACTGAGCTAACAGACTAAAACACCAGTTTTATTGAAATGCAATTCACATGACATAAAGTTTACTCTTTTAAAGAGTACAACTCAGTGAATTTTACCACGTTGAGTAAGTTATGCATCAATCACTTCTATCTTTCTATAAAATATTTTATCAGGCTGGAAAGAAGCTCTATACTCATTAGCAGTCATCCACTCTTCTTTCCTTCCCTGACAAATAGTATGTTCTTTGTGTCTTTGGATTTTCCTATTCTGAGTAATTCATTTAAATGAAGTCTTATATTAATGTAATTAACATTATACTTAGCATGTTTTAAATATTCATGAATATTTCATGATATAAAAAACTTTTTTATGTCTTAATATTATTGGTAATTTATATATTGATTCATCTGTAATTAAATTATTTCCACATTTTTTTTATCTTCTTGAGCAATACTGCTATGAATATTTATGCATGCGATGTGTATATTTTCCTTTCTTTTGGATACATATCTACAAATGGAATTGCTGGGTCACATGGCTTCTCTATGTTTATGTCTTTGAAGAATTTCCAAACAATTTTCAAAAGTGACCACATAACAATGTGTGGAGGTTCTCCTTTTTATAAATCTTGACAATATTTGTGGTCTACATATTATGGTCATTCATGTGGGAATGAAGTGGCATCTCATTATAGTTTGTATTTGCAGTTCCCTCATAATTGATAATTTGAAGGATCTTGCAAGTATTTATTAGCCATTTGTTTACCTCCTTTGAAAAAGTGGCTATTTTTGCCTGAATTTGAGATCATATATTACTGGCTTTCTTATATCTCTAGTTAGGGTTGCTTTTCATTCATCTGTTTTACATATTGATGTTTCTCATCATTTTTAGCATAGATCATGTGGCACCACTCAGTCATTTGGCAACTAAAGCATCTATTAAACATAGTTAAATCTATGTTTAACCATTTAATAAACATAGTTAAATCTAAATTTCTTGTCTTCATTTAAGCCTTTAACTAGTATTACTAAGTTGAATGGTCCAACAAATACCTCAGACCATATCTGGGATGGCTAGTTTTATGTCAACTTTATATAAGAAAGCGCTATCTGGGGAGAGGGAACCTCAGTTCAGAAAGCACAACTACCAGAATCTTCTGTAGGCAAGCATATGGAGTGTTTTCTTGATTGGTGATTAATATAGGAAGGCCAAGATCACTGCGCAATGTGTCATCCCTGGGGCTGTCTGGCCTAGGTGCTTTAAGAACACAAGCTGAGCAATCCAGGGATGGCAACCAGTAAGCAGCATTTCTCCATGCCCTCTGCATCAGTTTCTCATTCTGAGTTCCAACCCTGACTTCCCTGGATGAGGGGCTTCCCTTCCACCTCAAGTTGATTTGCCAATTCCACCTTAACTGCCCCCCAACCCCAGCAAATAGGTTACTTCATGTTTTTCTTATTCTTGGTGCCCTACTTCATCATCTTTCATTAATTATCCTAACCTCTTCTAAATATCTCTACCTGATTCACAGCTATCTTATAAATGCCCTTCCACACTGCACTGTCTCAATGAGTAGAGGCTGATATCATTAAGAACCATATTCACCATGTTTCCCATGCACTGTTCATAAGCAGTGCCATGTTCTGAGTTAGAGGACAGAAAGGGCATCCACTGAGGTCCCTGAAAGCACTGTAAGGCTAACAGTTTGCTTATCTTCACAGTGTGTCTCTTATGGAGGTCCCTTTACAATTATTCTTAGCCTTAAGTTTGACCTAGCAACACCCAGAGGTTTTGTGATTTGCTTTCAATACTGTGAGTGGGCCCTACTCCAGATCAATTAAATAAAGTCTCTGGGGTGCTGAACAAGTTTTTGTGCTTTTATAAAGCTCTCTAGGTGATTGTTGTATACAGACAGGATTGGAAAGCATTACTCTGATGCCCAGCTGGTCTCTAACTTCTCAGGGCCAAAGCCAAAGTCATGCCAGAAAAGGCAGCTCCAGATCCGGTAGCTTTCTTGAGTTTGGACAAGGCACTCTGGCTCTTGAGTAGAAGGTAGTGACTTCAGCTGTAGCAGTTCCTTGGCCAGCCACGGTAACAGTGTGACTTGTATAATTATTGTCTGAGAGTCAGCCTGCAGCCAGATTCCTGCCCTTCTGAACCCTCCCTAAGCTGCTTAAAACCTGTAAAAAAACAATTCCTTTTCTAAAAAAAATAAATAAATAATAGAAAGAAAGAAAGAAAGAAAGAAAGAAAGAAAGAAAGAAAGAAAGAAAGAAAGAAAGAAAGGAAATGAAAGGAAAAAGAGAAAGAAAAGAGGCCAGACATTTTTCTGAGCTCTGACAAATATTCAAGTATGACAATATCACATTCTCTTGTTAAATAGTTAAATAACTCATTCATTAAATCAAATATGCCTTCATGTAATTTTTATACGGCCCCTTGTGATCTGGTGTCTATCTTTACAGAAAGCATGTTAAAATGATGTATTGATATTATATCAGGCTAGACATGGAGGTATACCTATGTAATCCCAAGCCTCAGAAGGCTGAGGCAGGTGGATCACAATTTGAAGGACAGGTTGAACCAAACATCAAGTATATTTAACAACAGAACGAAGTCGCTGTGTTATAATCCCAATCCTGTGAAGTGGGATCAGAAAGACTATGAGTTCAAGGCCATCCTGAGCTACATAGCAACCTTAAACTACCAAAAGTAAAAATATGTATATATGTCAGAAACCCACAAATTAATTAAGAAATTACATGTATAAATACTTGTTGCAAGGGAAAACTGTGAATATATCAGGTAAAACTGTATGTATGAGAGTACATGTCAGTAAATATTTTTTATAAACTAACTTCAGAGTATTATGGTTATGCTATTTTTATTAATTGCTTCTCTCATTTCTCATTTTTTTCAAGCAACCTGTATTAAGTCTATCCACAAACAAAACAAAAGACTCAAAAGCTAAAAAGCATGTTCACTTTAAAGTAAACATTATAATATCTATAGTTGACAAACCAAACCAAATTGTCAGCGTTCCTTGAAGAACAAGGACCTTGAAAAGAAGGACCCTTTCTGTGGGAGCTGGACTCTTTCTCGCTGGCCATTTCCTTTCATGCAAGCCATTGTGAGCATTGGGATGTCCTTTCTGGTGGAGAAAGAGGTGACAGGAACTGCTATAAAGCAGAGAGAAACTTGGTATCTTGAAAAATCACATCTGTTTGCTGCCTTGCAGGATGAGAGTGAGAAAGAGCGAAAGAGAGAGAGAGAGAGAGAGAGAGAGAGAGAGAGAGAGAGAGAGAGAGAGAGAGAGAGAGAGAGAGAGAGAGAGAGAGAGAGAGAGATCAAAGCAGGCCGCAGGGAATTAGGAGACATTTTCAATATTCTCCGGTAGCTCCTGCTTCCTTTGCTCCTCCCTCAGCAGCATGTGTTGTGCAGGAAGAGAAAGTCATTTGATATTGACTGAGACACATACAGATAAGAAATCATCAAAACATGTTAGCAGTACCTCGCGTCACCAGGAGCTTTAGCGAGCAGATAGATGTCAGGATTCTCTCAAGAGTATCTTACCAAGTTCCTTCAATAACTCCGCATGATGGCGATTTCTGCATCATTATTTTAGGTTGGGAAATTGAAGCTCCGGGAAATTAAATCCCTTGCTCAGATCAGCACAATTTATAAAGTGGCAGACCAGGTTTCACAGCCTGCTTTCTCTACCGATTGTCAAATAAAAATTTACAGAAACAACTCAGCTTTCAGCCAGGTCTACCAGGAAGAGAATGAGTAAGAAGAGTCCAGCTGAGACACACAATAGCAAGCAGGTAAGTACCTTGAAAAGAAAACAGAGCCTATTAATCCCCCTTTTAGCAAAGTAAATTTGAAAAGAAACACTCCTTTTAGAGATGGAATTTTTAACGCAGGAGACTGGTGGCTACATGGATCCCTGTAGTTGAGATCCAAGCAGGACCCATGATGCTGAGAGGCACGCAGTGCTCCTACCCTCTGTGATATACTCCTGTGAAACACTTGCACACCACGTGATCAGCAAGATCCAGCGTATTCTCATCTGCCTCTCCAAAACCATTAGCTTCCTATATACTGCTGACTTAAACATAAAAAAAAGTACCACAGAAAACTTCTTTAAATAAATACTATTTATTTTTGCCAAAATGTGCAATAACTGTAAGAAAAGGAAAAGTCCTGCCTCCAATGTCTTTCCCACTTTACCATCCTCATCTTTTCTGTATAGCTGACTCTTGAGAAGATTAATATTGATCCTGACAGTGAAAAGACCCATGCCCCTAACAGAATTTTTCTTCTATTTGCAATAATACTCTTTCAGAATGTATATAGGCATACACTGTACATTGTGCTTATTGAAACTCATTGTAACAATATTGAACATAATGAGGAAAAATACATAGTGCTGGTCAATACAAGTATTCTCAGATAAACTATGATAGAGCACACCTCAAAACAAAATATGCAAAAGAAAACTTAGCTAGACATGAACAGAAATATTTAAATAACTGCCTACCAACCCTTTCTCCTATGGGACTTTATGCTTGTCTAGGAGGGAGGTGAAGTTCAGAGAGTTCTAGGAAAAGGCAGTTTACTCTTCACCCCCAAATAATTACTGATTAAATGAAACTCTTCAACCCAGATTATTAAAGGGAATTGTAAAAAAAAGCAGAATGAAATTGCACCTGACAATATTCAAAGTAAAAGCCCTGCCTGGGTTGAAAGAGCCCAACACAATATAGCCAAGCTTGTAAGACATGTGAGTTATTTTTGCTACTACTTCTAACTCCATCCAGGCATCCAAAATTTTCACGCTCTCTCTACCTTCCTGCTATCAGCTCAAAGACTGATCTGAAATCAATCATTTACAGCTTACTGGGAATACCTTTCAGAGCCAAGGTAGACCTGGCTGAATTGCTCAAGAGCTTATTCCCAGAAGTTACTGGGGTAGAGAAACACATGCAGGTAAAATACTCCCTATCTTGAATAGTAAAATTGCTTTCTATTTCCCCCATTTAAAAACTATTTTCATTTTAAATGGGTAGTTTTCATCTATAAAGGGCCAACTGTGTAGGTTGTGGGCTGGCATGAAGAATGACCTTCTTAATACTGTTCAATAGAGAGATGTGACCTAAATTCCAAAACAATTGATATCCATGCATTTAGAAAGCATTGTTTCTGCTTCAAATTACTCTGGTGCTAAATTAGAAATTACAAGTTTTAAAGCAGCACTGATTGCTGTTGAAGGGGCATTTGTCTTAAGAGCTGGGTTCTGAATATTCCACTTGAAGGTTAAGAGGAAGCCACTGAGGTTGTGAGCAAGAGTGACAAGTGACACTGAGAAATCAATTTGTCACTGGTGTGGAGAGTGTGGCAGAAAGGACAGAGTTGAAGGCAAGAGACTGAGAAAGCTTCTGCTGTATGTGTGCCACTGAATGTCTCACAAGTCTAACTTGACTTACTCTTCTTAAAGTAAGAAGATGATCCCTGTATTTGCATATTCCTTTGACAAGTTAGAACTCTCATTGAGACACATGGCCTTCACAGAATCACGCTGCTGTTAAACATCTGCCCATCTGAGAGAAGAGAGTATATAGTATTAACTTATGGGACTTTAGACATGTCAGAGACCTTAGATCATCCGCAGTGAGAGCTCTCTAGGAAGTGTTTCCAATTTCCCTCATCGGGAAACCATCTGATACTTACAGTACTAAGTCCAGGACTGCAAGCTAGAATGTGTCTGGTCGCCAGCCAGATTAGAAAAGCACTGCTGTGATCCTTCGGATTACTGAGTCATCTGGATACAAGAGAAACAGACTTCAGTGGCTGAGGGTTTCCAAGTAGACCTTTGGAAATCTGAGGGGATGACAAAGCACCTGAGAACATTGACAGATAATTTAAGTCTGGAAACATAGCTCATAGCTTAGTAAAGTGCTTGCAAACATGACATAATGAGTTTAGTTCCGCAGAATCCAAGTTAAAAACAGTAAACGAACAAAAAAAAAGCAAGCAAACAAACAAAAACTGGGTAATTGCTTAGAAGGTGGAAGTAGGTAGAAACTGAAACTCACTCGGCTCTTCACCCTTTTCTACTAAGTGGGCTCTAAGCTAGAGAGAGACCCTATCGCAAAAATAAAAGAAATGAATAGATTTATCACATAAGGAAAGATACCTGATGTTTCTCTATAACCTCCACATGGATTCACATATTTACATACATGGACACCCTTACACATGTGTACCCCCTCATACACAAACTAGAGTATATATGAATGTGCATATACAAAACAATAGCAATAATAAGTATATTGTGTTAGTATTGAGAATAAATGTCAGAATGAAAAGAATTAATTGTGGCATTTTCTGCATGGAGATGATAGCATAAAAGAGCTGTGCCCAAAAGAACAACAGTAGAGACTAAGGGCAAAGAGTAAACACATACCCAGGGAATTATGATAGCTAGAGAAGAGGGCTATGAATGGAAGTGAGTAGTATTTAAACTGACATGGAACTAGGAAGATTCTGTGCCTCAGAAAACAAAACAAAAGGAGCCTAATCCTATAACCATTAAAAGTAACAAGGACCAACACTGGGGTATTGGGCTACTACTGCTAGGTATGAAAACATAATGACTTAACTCTGCAAGCCCAGTAATATCTACCACACTTTTCTCTGCACAACTGATAGAGGCAGACTGTCCTTGTAGGAAGAAGATATAGTGCAGGTAAAGGCCTGTCCAGCATCATTGATTGGGCTCCACCTCCTGAATGATGCTTCTGCCATATGGGGCTGCATTGGAACAGACAATCTGGAGTTCTTTATGACTTACAGGTAAGCCAGGTAGGTCTTTGAATGAAGCCCGGCTAGCTTGTCTAAGACATTAAGAACACATGTGCTGTATCATTTAGCCCTAACCTTTATATATGGCCACCTGGAATGAGGAATGGTCTAAAATTCAAGTTTGCTTTTTGTTTATTTTGATGACCGAATTGGAAAGAACATGATCTTCGGCCTCAGGGTCATATGCTAGTCTAGAGTCTATCAGAATTCTTCCTGGTAGAGTATGGGCTACTCATTATTTTTAACTTCCTATTGAATGACTACTTTGCTCAGAATTAAAGTTCACGTATTTCTGGGTATCCTGATCCTTTGGCCACCCCCCAAGTTCATCCAGATTTGTTCCAAGACTGCATTCGGACTAAAGTAAGAACTCTTTAGAGGTTAGAACAAAAAGAACAAAGCAAGCCAAACGTAAGGGTAAGACTAAGGTTTAAATAGCCTAGACACCCACTTATCCTATCCACAGCTTCCATCTCTATTTTACAAAACAGCCTCCACTCCTATCCCCAGGAGGAAAAATGAGGTACTACTCAGGAAAGTGTTCTTTTCCACTGCCTGCATCTCACCTTTTTTCTGTTGTACATCAATCCCTTTGCACACACATTGCATTCCGTCCCATTTGTCTATCTAAGGCCCATCCTTTTCCTCTAAACTCAGGTTTTTACCTTCTGTCTTTCATATATCTTCATCTCTTCCCTCTCAAATGGACCCTTTTAATCTTTAGTAAAACCCAAGGTCATCCTTCAAGTGTAGAAGCTTTCCAGGGCTGCTTCTCTCTGGGTTCATCATGTTCCCCTCAGCTTCCCTCCAAACTAACTATTTTTCAGTAAAGACGTTCTGCCTCATTTTGTCTGTTTTGCCATTAGCCGCTCTAACCTTCTCCAAGATGTCTACCACTCACCATACTACTAAAGTGTTTCTGGGTTCCCATTGTGGTCAACCACCTTAGGCCAGAGTCCATAGGCATTTTCAGTTTTCACCTTACTGAACTATTAAGAATTATTTTTAGGAGTGATCATGGCTTCACTTCAGAGACTTTTCCTCAGACTTCAGTAACAAAGCCTACATCATTCTGTGCTTTCTGTAGAGTTTGTTTCTCCAGATTCTTCCTCCCTGATCAGCCTGCCCTACTTGGCAACTATTTAGTTAATTTAAACACCATTTCCTAGCTGTTTTCTCAGTTTTATTTTTTGTCCTTCAACTGGTGATTTCTATCTATCTAATAATGAACTCCAGTGTATACATTCACTCTAATCCTCTCATCTGAACTCTAGACCACTAATCAACTTCCCATTTTATTATATTCTTTAGTGTAAAAGCTCTTTATCTTCATAGTGCTCCCAAATGAACTCAGGTTCTCACCCCAACCTCTGATTTTCCTCTATGATCCCTTTCTCATGGCAACTTGCCACCCTCTCCATTCTCTTTCTTACTTTTTTTTTATTATTTTATTTATTTGCATTCCAGCTGTTGACCTCCTCTTTGTCCCCCTCCCACAGTTCCTTCTTCCCTCTTGCCTCTGAGAGGGTGCTTTCCTCCACACATACCCCCCACCCCAGGCAGCCTCTTTCCCTGGGGCCTCATCTCTCAAGGATTAGGCTCATCTTCTCCCCCTTAGGCCAGACCAGGCAGTCCTCTGCTGTACATGTGTTGAGGACCTGGTATCATCCCATCTATGCTGCCTGGCTGGTGGCTATCTCTGGGAACTCCCTGGGGTCTAGGTTAGTTTAGACTTCTGATATTTCTTTAGGGTCACCCTACCTTTCAACTCCTTCAATCCTTCCTCTAATTCAACCATCGGGGTCCCTGACTTCAGTCCCATGGTTGGATGTAGGTATCTGTGTCTGTCTCAGTCACCTGCTGGTACTTAGGATATACAACCCATTCTCTTTCTTAACTCACACACTGTCTCTTGGATTTTTCAACAAACAGACTGTCCCGATTTCTCTCTCTCTCTCTCTCTCTCTCTCTCTCTCTCTCTCTCTCTCTCTCTCTCTCTCTCTCTCTCTCTCTCTCCTGTTTCCATTCATGCACTTCTCTTGTTCACTCAAGCATTGTTATCTTAAAATACACTTGTAGAAAAATACCTTGAGACATTTCCCAGTCTCTGGTATTCTAACATTATAAAACAAAATGTGTAATTAAATATTTATTAAAGATTAAATGACTATACCCATCCCAGTATACTATAATCACTATGAAGTGGTATCCCTTATATAAAACAAATTTTGCCCCACAATAACCTCAAGTATTCACTTACTTTTCCTATTAAACTAGACAAGAGGTCATAAGCAGCATTCAGTTTTAAGCTTAATAATAATCTCCAAAAATCAAGTTAGAGTCAAGCTAATGAAGAGGTAGTCTCAGGTTCTATTACTCATAGTTACAGTCAAGAGTGTAAGGGGTGCATCAAGTAGACTTAAAGGACCAGCCAAGGTGGAGTTGTCACCTTCCAGGACTACTCCAGAAAGTAAAGAAAACCATACATGCAATTTTTAATTTATTTCTTTGATTCATATACAAATATACGTTTATTTGTATTGTTCATATGAAGTCCAGAGGACAACACATGGAGTTGGTTCTCTTCTTCCATCAGGTAGTTGGCCCCAGAAGGTGAACTCCTGTCATCATGTTTTGCAGCAAGTGGCTTTACCTACTGTATCATATCAACACCACTGTAAAATGTTTATAAAGCAAAACAGCAATCGATTGATGGGTAGATATGGTATAAGTCCATAGAATGTGGCAGCAGACTTAAAGCAGGGGAAGTCTTTAGCCACAGCTCTAACCCCAGTACCCAGAGGTGTGTCTGGCATATAAATGACTCCATTAGTGGCTTGTTAGTGAATAAGTGGTCCACCCTCTCATTTCTTAACATTAGAATTTCTAGACGATATTTTTTGAATGACTAAACTCTTCTCTTTGAAGAGTCAGGCTGCCCTTAGAGGGATTAAAATCAAAGCTGCTAAAAAAAAATAACATAGTCTCATATATGAAATGGATTCTAAGATGAAAGTGGTGGGTTACTCAAAATAACCCCTTGCAGATAATTCCATATCCTATTTCTTTAGTTAATTGATATTACTTCTTGAAAATCAACTACAGGGTCCTTCACAAAGCCCTCCCCAACCCTGATTCCCATTGTTTATAACTCAACACTCCCCATAGTACTTCCAAAAGAGTGTAATACATTGTGAATATCTTTCATGATAGTGCTCACATTTTTAAATCCACTGATCCTCTCCTTGAGCCTCTAACTTCATTTAGGAAAGTAACATTGTCTTATTCTTGTAATAATTCTTAATTCCTAATATAGTATCTGGCACCTAGTAGATGCTAAATATGTTTCCGTCAAAGTGAACTGAATTCTTGAAGACTTTCATAGATGCTATCAATTTTATAACCTGATTCACTCATGCATTAGCTTTCAGCTAGTTTTTTTCAACTAATCCCTGTTCAAACCTGGGAGGAATGATAAGGTATCATTTCATAAAGACTTTCAGGACTACTTTCAAGGTACCGAATGTCATTTTGAAAGAATTCTAATCAATAATAGTTTAAATTAGATATCAGAGAATCCAATGCATACATAAGTGCTTGCAATATTTATATAAAGCTAAACTCAACAGCTTTTTCATTCCCTTTCCTTCATTTAGCGTGACATTTTAGCTGATCTTCCTGAACTGCTGAGTAGAGCAAGAGCATTTCTATTACAGCCTCTTTTCCTCTGTGGTGTTCTACCAACAGGTGTGTAGGATTCTTTATTTTATGTATATTTTTTCTTTGCTTGCTTTATTATAAAAAAAATTTACTTTGACTGGTTCTATTTCAATAAAGGCTCACTTGGATTGCATGTATAATTCAAATACAGGGCTGAGATGTCTCAGCCTGTGAAGTTGTCTGCCACCAAGTCTAACAATATTAGTTCAATCCATACATGATAGAAGGAGAAAACCAACTTTCCCAAGTTGTCCTCTGTTTTCTACACATATACTGTGGTGCACGTGCATGCGCACACACACACCACACACACACACACACACACACACACACACACACACACACACACGAATGCAGACAAACACACACAAATAAATGCAATTTTTAAAAGTTAATTCTAATGTGGGGATCAGTTATTCCCTCAGAACTATCTAATGTGTGATTAATAAAAAGGGTTTTCTTTTTTCCCTCAACTTTCATTTTCCTCTGGAATTCGGGGATTAAGGAGAATGTAACCCATCCTTACACTCACAGCAGTCAGGATATAGAGTACTGAGGAAATGCCTTACCCTAAGAAAGTGGAGTTCATGTGATGTATAGAGGGATGTGACAGCATGAGTCCATACACTCCATTGAGCACTCTTCAGGAAAGGTGAACGTGTGTTTCCTGGCTGCCTACTTGCCATAGATATTTAAACCACCACCATTCACAGAAACATTTTCCTTAAAAAATAAACTATGAACAAAGTATGCAAATGTTTAAGTAAATTCTCTTTAAGGTGATAAATAGGGAAAAAATGTCTGCAAGGTCTTTAACTTGTGAGATTTATCTTCAGAAAAAGAAGTAAAAGGTTAAGAGGGGGTCATTTTTCTGTTTTTAACATCTGTTAGATTTGTCAGAAGTATTTGTGTTTCTCACCATTTTACAGCGTGTTTTCCACATGTTTCTTCTCTAGTATCACATCTTCTTTCTCAAGAACAGTGCCCAGTGCTACAGACACACACACACACACACACACACACACACACACACACACACACACACACATCTGCATTCACATCTCAACATATAGTTCTAACAAGACTTCTTTAAAGCGTATTGTATTTTCCTGACTGATTTCAGTTGTATTCATTTCATTATCTCCAGTCATTTCCCATTTCCTAAATTTCTTGCCTCAATACATCTGACACTCTTCCAGGTTCTACTTTGGAATAACAACCTGCCGATCCCTGCTCTGCAGCAGCCCCTGCTGGCAAGAGACACATCTCTGATATGCCTGGGCTTTCTCAGCTGTGCCTGTCAAACCTGGTCCTTCATCCCCAGGGAGCCATGCCTCAGTCTAGCCACAAGTGACCATAGTCTAGCCAGGAGTGACTTAACAGTCAGAAGATCCTGGAGCCAGGCTGTGTGCCATCTGCAGGGTAGCAGCTGCACATTGTTACCAGGATGGAAGGAGAATGCCAGATGAATGAGGAAGTTCAGCACGACTTTTTGTTTGTTTCTCCAACACATAAAAAAAAAATTGAAGCTGTGACTAAAATGATAAAAGGAAATCAATGCAGAAAAACAGACCACCTGAAAATCTTCTCTTGAAGCACGCGTGGTGACATGATGTCAAAGAGACATTCTTTTCAGGGAGAAGGCATATTAAATTATGTTCGCACTGACTGCTCTTCCAAGGACTGTTGATAGATGCTTAAGAGAGGAAAATATCCCTCTCTGCTTGACCTTAAAAGCTGTCTTACCACAGGCCTTAGACATTCAAATAGGAGCATAAAACATTCTTTCATTGATCCCATAAAGTATTTTCAAGCTGTTCCCTTTAGCTTTTCCTTATCATTTGCCAATGCATAAAGACAAGGCATGGGTGCACATAGAAAGACAGATAGATAGGTAGGTAGGTAGAAGGATAGATAGATAGATAGATAGATAGATAGATAGATAGATAGATAGATAGATAGATAGATAGACAAATAGGTGGAGGTATAGATATATTGATTCTGAGCTGAAGAATAAATATATTCATCATTCAGTGTGACAGAAGCAGAGTGGAGTATACTCAGGTGATTGCAATTTGCTTTGCCTTGTACCCATGAAAACTCCTGGCAGTGGAAAGAAAACCGAGCAGGCAGGTTATGATAACAGAAAATAGCTGCTTTTTCTCACATTTATCATTATATGTAAGCCAATCTTTCTAAAGACTGTGAAATGCATACATTTGTAATAAATACACTACTCCTCTAAGGCTGGATTGAAAAGATAACAAGACTGGAGAACCAATCTACACGAACTCAAATTAAGTTGTGGGGAGAAAAAAAAAACAACAGGATGTTGATTGGGAGAAATGAAGGCCATAAGAACAATAGGTGACAGGAAACAGGGACCAGAAGACTGGCTTCAGGATTTGTAGTATGTGTCTATTTTAGTACAAGGAAATGTATCCTTAGGAGGAAGGGCGAATAAGCATTAAACAATGGAAGAAACGTTGTATTTTTGTACTCAATCTCAACAGGAACAGCATCCTTCACTAGAGTGACCTCAGAGGTCCCTCTACTCCACGTTGATGAATGGTGTCATTTTACCTTATATTTAATATGGAAAATCAAGTGTTCTTGTTCTTGAGAGATTGTTATGCAGGAAGGGAGTCCTGTAGGTCAGCCTGTGTTTGTTTAAGGCCCCTTGCTTAGCCATATCACATGATGGGCAAGGCCGAGTACCAGTGGCCACCAAGGCATTAATGATGAGACAGGATACGTAAGCAAATCTGCACAGTGTCACTTTGCTTTCCCCATCTGAAAATAAAATTTACCCGAAGAGCCATATAATGTCACAATTCAGAATGATAAAACTGAGCACCCTCTTAGGCAAAGTGTTCAAGCTGAGATTTGTAAAGAAAAACAAAACAAAACAAAAAAGACAAGAAGCTAACACAAAACACTGTGTGTTCCCTCAATAGACAACATAAACTTTCAAGTAGTGACAAAAGGCTTTGCCTTATGTTACCATAAGTGAAATCTGAGCTTGGCATGTCAGCGCACAGTTGAGAAACTGTCAAATCATCTGCCCTTCCTATGTAACTCAATTTGGTAGGCTCAAAAAAAAAAAAAAAAACCTACCCCCAAAATATCACTTCCATAAAACCATGCAGAAACATCACTCATATAATATCATCTCAGCAAGAGGAATGCTCCAGAAATTATTCATTGTTAATGAATTAATAATAGAAGTAGTATATTTATGTGCTTTTGTGTGGTTAAAAAAAATTAAGTAAGGTCTCATTATGCCAATGAGTACATGTTCCTTTGACAACCTCCTTGGCAGCGATTTTAAAAGTTGAATCTTGGGGGCAGGGGGAAATGTCATGAGATCTCAGCTTATTAAATTTTGTAAATCATAAGGCTTGTCTGCAAATGCAGAGCACTGAAGCTGATTTAGTTGTTGGCCTAGAAACTCTGCTGTGGGGACCATTAAACAGGTCCAGAGTTTAAGTCGCACAGTAAATTATACTCCAAAGACACAGAGACTTCACATCCTGTTTCTCGCTATATCTCAGAAGTCCTACGAGACAGGGTCAAGTTTTCACAGTGAGCCACCAGTGTAGCTGCTCTTGATGGAACTGAATCCATCGGGGACTACTGTCAAGTTCTGTGAGTTTTAATATCAAAAATGGAAAACTAAATTAAATTAGGCTTTTTCTCTATTTGAACAATCTTCACAGCCGGAATGGATAGAACCAATATTCTTTTTAGGTGATTCCAGCTTATACAGTCACTTTCAACAAGTAGCTATGATTAGAAACAGCAAGAACAATGTGCTTGGCAGTTTAAAAATAAATGTTTATCATTTTTAATCTTTTCCCTTAGAAGGAATAATGAACTGTCTGTAGCTACTATGACAAAAAAAAAGTTTAAGACCACAAATAAATGAGCCCATAAAGAAAGCAAAATTATATGATTTTATAGAGAAATATACTTATTTCGATGAAGTAGCTCAAAAAGTAATTAGACTGGCAAATACGCAGTCTGCGGGGTAGACAAACAGCTGATGGAGATCAAGAATAAGCTGGTCTCACAGCTGGAGGCCAACATGCAAGAGTGAGAAGTTGAAGACTTCTGCTACACTTGGATGTTTGCTTTAGTGAGGCCCTTTAACTCACTAAAATGTCTCACTTGCATTCTGGAGGGCACAGAGATCAATTCAAGTATACAGGCTTAAATGTAAATTCTGCCCAGAAACATCCTCACAGAAAACACCTCCTATAGCATGTCCCCTTAAAACTGAATATCAGCTTCACCTTAACAAAATGGCTTAAATTTTAAGGCATTTTGAAGTGTAAGACCTTAAGTGTTCAGTGGATTTTATATGTTCAGCTCTATGTTTGTCATTAATCTTAGTGACCTGAGTGACTCGAACAGACTGCTATAATCACTGAGTTTATTCACACACACACACTGTATAGATATGCATAATACCACATTGAAACTTTCATGTATATAAAAAAAGACCCCCTCCAGTCTTTGCACTCAGTGACAATTATACATTTGGAGGTAAAATGTTTTTTCTCTTTGTTATTATTATTATATTTATTTATATTTCAAAAATTATGGAATGCTTCACGAATTTGCACAGGGGCCATGCTAATCTTCTCTGTATCATTCCAATTTTAGAATATGTGCTGCCAAAGTGAAAGAAACATGATGAAACTAATCACTCTTTGTAGTAATTCTGCCATGAAACTTTCTAATGTTCTGTTTCTGTGAAATGTAAGCTGTTAACTGGTGGGTAAGAGCTTACTCGGTTATTTAAAGTTAGACTAATTCTTAAATATATTTCCCTTAAAAGCTAAAGTTTTGAAAGTTTCAAATATTCAACTTATAGCCAACCATTTCTTTAAAACTAGCTAAGAGATTATCTTAAACACATAAAGAGAAATGGTTTAAATTCTGCAGTATAGGTTTATCTTGTTTATATTTTGAAATTTTCCTATTCTATAGCTGGTAAATAGTCATACCATTAAAGTGACTGAAAACAAATATCCAGATTGCCCCTGGGGTTATGTTTTTAAATCATCATAAGAAGAAAATCATCGTATTCAAGATGACTATGGATGGAGTGCTCATCATAGCAGGCATTTTATAAATTACGGTCCATGATCAGCACAACACAGCCCATTCTGTAGACCTCATAAGCATGAAATCTTCACATAGTTTTCATGGCAAATTAGCCTCAACCAATTACTGTTGGTAATTCAAAATTTATGAAACCATTCTCACAGCAAAAGAAAATTAATGTCAATCACTTATTGAGCCCTCCCTATTGCCATTAGAGATTCTTAGTACTCAGTACTCTCACAGTGTTATAGGACTCAACAAATCATTCTCAAATAATTTTTTTCTAAATTCCCACTTGGATTTTTTATGTTAAGATACAAGACTCAAGTCTGGCAGATATGATTAAAATGTGGCTTGATATCAATAGAAGAAAGAAAGGGCAGAAATCAATACTGTGAAAGCTAATAAAGACAAATGTTCTCTGATTCACTAGGGAAGAAATAATGGATGCAAAATTGAATATGATTCAGCAGTGTAACACTGTCACCAAAAGGCAAGTTATATCGGATTGCATTAATAGATATATCATGTAAAACAAGAAGAGTGATTTTTCAACAGCAGCCCTTCCACACCATTGGCCCAAACTGGAAAGTTCCTCCACTTTGAAGCTCAACGATCACATGAACTGGGTACAGTTCATGAGAGGAAACTTTTGAAAGCACAAAGATAAATAAACAAGTAAGAATAGATAGTAGACTGTTAGAAAAGGAAAACCCTACTAAGCACAAAGTTCTCTTCATGTCTGACTTTCAGAGGTAATGGAAACTGAATCTATGTTCAGTTCAAGAAAAGTCCACTAAAAGAGGGCATGATCACAGAAGCATGTGATGTGTACAGGAAACAAGCCTTGGAAGCGAAGATGGGATGCAGCCATCTTGACAATGAATGATAGCATCCGTGAAAAAAAAGATGCATTGCATTTTTCCCAAGCAATGAATTTCATTAAACAGAAAGAAGAATATTTCACAGATAGCCCAGAAATTATTCAATGGAGACTCTGGGTTCTTGGCCTTGGATATACTCAAACTAACCAGGATAATTGCCACTTTCAAAGGTGATTTTGATTAATGAGTATATGATGAAGGACATCTTCAAATATTTCTTGGTCCATATGACATTCTCTATATTCAGACTAACTAGAAGAGCAAAACTGAGAACAGTATGTGTGGAAGAGCAGTCCAACATTACAAAGCACATGAGCCACTCATCCCCCACATTTCCATAAGAAACTCCTTAGATTGAAACGACAGAGGACAACTATGACTACTTTTGTTGAGAACCTAGCCTGTACTAAGCCATTTCCTACTTTTTTTTGTAATTAAAACTCAATTTAGTATTCCAACAGTTTTAAGAGATATGCCCTATCATTCTATTAATCTGTTTTACAAATCTAAATCTCAAGAATAGGAGAGCCCAATTATTTTTTACTTATACGTTTGCAGACTCGAGATCAAGATTCAAAATTCCTGTAGACTAGCCATGCATCTCAGAAAGCTACATTGTCTGTTAGTCACCTGTGAGCATATGACAAAGTGTGAAATGAGCTAGTGTCCACAGCTAGGATGGCACCTTATGTGACAGTAGATAATAGCAGCCATTGACCATAGGAAAAAAATTATGAAGCATAAAGAGAAAATTAGAATATATATTTAACATATATATATGCATATGCCAAGAAACATTACCTTTTCAGACTTTCTAAAATTCCAAGTAGTTTTGATTTTTGCCTTTCTGTGATAATTTTAGAAAACTTTTTCTGAGTGTGGAGTATTAAATTAAGTTCTACAAACTCTGAGAGCAAGTGATTTACATAAATCACAACACTGCTTTGGAAACATCACACTAGGGGGCTTCAAAGTGAGTATGTAATTTCTCTCTAATATAGATTAATTTAATGTTTAATTTCTGATTAATGTAGATTAATCTCATTAATAGGGGCAGCTAACTAAAAAAAATCATATCTCCTCAGTTTTACATCTCTTGTGTCTCATGGAAAGAGCAGACAATTGGAAGTGGGAATTGAAAATCAATCCAGAACATGGCCACAATTATGACAATTACCTAAATTGTCTCACTTACGGTATAAACGTAAGTGATTCAGAAACCTTATTCAAAGATGCATTCATGACATAAGAATATCTAGCTGGAAAACACACTTTGCATTCATATTGCCTCATAAAAATTCAATGATTTTAACTAAGTTCCCCTGGCCCTCAGAGCTTCCAGATAGTTCCATGTGCCTTGCTATCCTCTTTTGCTTCTTTTTCTCTATTATATGAACTAGATTCCTTGAAATCATACTTCATTTATTTCTTAATAATGGGACAAAATGACAAAAGTGGGATCTTAGAATAGTGGAAAGGCTCTCATCTCCATCACTGCTGTACATGGCTAACAATAGTGGTACTGGGGGTATTTCCCCAGTTTCCTTGTTATTTTATGCTCCACTGTCTAAACCTTGGAGATTGATTTCTTTCATAATGGTTCATTTATCTGCCTCTTGTAGATAAAATTTTACAAATAACTAGTTAGACTCATTTTTCTCAAGGTATTTTTTTCAAAAGTCCTGTATGACAGATAAAACTTTTCTCCAACCAAACTAAATGCTCTTGCATGTAATACTAGGATGTGGGTGGATTTAACTTTACAGTCAGAAAATAAGGCAATTTCTCTGAGTTCTCAATCTCAAGGCTTCCCAAAGCTAAAATGAAGCAAAACCAATTATAATACTTTCATTCAAAGCCTGCTTTCTATTGTTCTTCATGGTATATCCAGGATTGACAAAACACTGTCCAAACCTAGGCGCATATCAACTGTTAGTTCTGATACTAGTTACCTATATACTTTGCCAACTTGATCCTGTGTCCTTTCTATGTATTTAATCTAATAATTTTATTATTGCAGTATGACTATGAAGGTTAGAGAGAAAATCAAGTTATTACAATGTTGTATGTAGCAGATACCCAGTGAATTTTGTCTTTTAAGATTATGTACATAGACTTGGGAGATAGTTCAGGCAGGAAGCTACTTATCTTAATGACATGGAGATCAAAGTTTGATTCTCAAGAACTCATGTAAAGAAAAAAAATTAGTCATGGTGGTACACACTTGTGATGCCAGTGTCAAATAGGCAGACACAGACAAATCCATGGCGCTTGCTTATTGGCCAGCCTAGCATATATGGCTTACTCCAGGCCTGTGAGAGACCATATCCCAAAAATGAAGGTGGCAGTTTCTAAAGAATGATACTCTGTGGTGATGCGTGAACCTCCCTCACAGCATGCACAGACATGTACAAAATGCCCATCCACACATGTGAAAACAGAAGGAGATTTATATGCATATTTGATAAGATGTTAAAGAGATGGTGGAAAGACAAGAAAATACCAAACTAAAGCAGTGATTCTTGAACAGAAAAAAATGTAAAAGTTTTTATTGCAAAGAATCCTGCCATGCTGCTATGCTTATAGGCCTCTTTCGTGCCTCTGAGACTTCTGCAGTGATAGTACCGATGAAAAAAGAGTCCAAAGCACCATAGTTTCCATCCTAGATTCGTGGCTTTGATTTACTTGGTACATTGTGTTTCCAAATAAGACCTTGTTTAAGGGCTAGGGAGAGAGATGGCTAAGTAGTTAGAGCAAAATGTTCAGAGCTTGAATTCTCAGAACCATCTTAATGCTTCATGGATATTATGGCTTATTTTAATTTGATGCAATTTAGGCATTTTCTAGATCAGGTGACCTATGGGCATGTCTATGGTGTTTGTCTTGACTATATAATTGATGTTAGAAGACAGTCTAGTGTGAATGGCACCATGCCCTTGGTTTGGCTCCTAGACTATGAAAAAGAGAAGGTAAACTGAGCAGTAAGTACATATGCAATGATTTTCTCTGAGTTCTTGACTGTGGATGTGACTACATGTTTCATGTTCTTGCCTTGACTTTCTTGTAATGATGGATTACAACCTGCAACTGAGAACTAACAGAAACCCTTTACCTCTCAATTGCCTGTTATCCAATGAATGCTATCATAGCAACAAAACCGAAAGTAAGACAGTGGGCATGGTAGCTGACCTGTAATTCCAGCCTTGAAGTCCAAAAGAGTGAGAATTCCCAGAGCAAGCAGGCCAATAAAATCAGCCTTATTGGTGAGCTCTGGGTTCGAATGAACCAGCCTCTAAAGCAATAATAGGAGAATGGTACTGGGGAGATTATTGATATCAAACTTGGACATCTGCATGCTCCAGCACACGCATAAACATACATATGCACAGAGAGGGGGGTAGGGGGAGAGGGAGTGGGAGAGGGATACTGGATTACATCTGTGCTACACGGTGCATGCTAGGCAGAAATGAGGAACCATTAGGAACTGATAACTGACTCACTAGCTCCAGGGTTGGTAAGAGGCCCTGCCCATCGAGAAAAGCAGCTGTACTTCCACCTAACGTTTCCAGAATAGTTTAATTCACCAAGTGAATTCTCAAGTCCCTTTGAATGTTAAACACAGGATCACGTGATCCCTCCTGATCACGGGAGGGATCAGGGAGTGGACCTGAAAAGCAAACTAATTACTTAACTCTAAAGTACACAACATGGAGGTTCATGCCATCTAACAAAAGGATCATCTTATTTTTCACTTCTCCAGCACATTTGACTACATCTTCAAACACTCTATTGGTATATTTCCTAGCAGACAAATATATAAATATTTTATCCAGGTAAAGATAATTCTCTGAGATTTCAAAGATCCACTTCTACATTAAGTTGGGAAAATACTAGAATGCCTCAAAACAGATATCCATAATTTCTCCCACAATGAAACTTTCAGTGAGCTGTCAGTAAGAGAGCTCAATGGAAAAGAGCGCTAATTTCTCTCACAGAGGACCAGACTTGAGTTTCAAATACTTATATTAAGTGTCTTACAACTGCCTGTAACTGAAACTCTAACAGTAAGAAGACACTATCTTCTGGCCTCCAGGGGCCCCCATATGCATATGTACATGCACATATGCACATTTTAAAAAAGAAAAGAGGAAAGGAACTTTTTAACTGATTTAAATATGTATATTTATCAAACCCCCAAGAGCTTAATTTTATTTCTTGTTTTTATAATACCTATTATATTCCCTTTTCCATAGAAACATAAGCTTTGTGTTCTGTTTTCAATGCATAACACAAATTCTTTGATTTCTCCCTTTTCTCATAATTATTCAGTCAATAGGCTCAATTCCATTGAATCTAATTATTCTTCATTACTTAACTGCCTAATTTCCTTTTTATCTCAGTTATATTCATCTAAGACATTCATTTCTTATTATTTATATCAGCACTTCCCTTTTCTCATTACCCAACTTATAGTGCACAGTGGATACAAGAATCCAATAAAGCATCCAAAAAATTCTACAAACACTTCCATTAACACAAACCTGTCATCATCATACCAAAGTCTTCCAGAAGACTGCATTAGATGTCACCAGCAGAAATCAACTGCAGCTTGCCAGCCACAGCAAAAAAAAAAAACAACCAAGCAAACAAACACCTAGAAGAGTATGGGCATGCTCAACAACAGAACAGTGAAGCATGGATGGGTTTGGACAGCAAGCAGTAACTATCCAGCGACAAGAAACGCCTGTGACCAACACCACCTTCCTTTCAGTGTTCCAGGAGAAAGTATCCATCACGTCAGGCTACCTGCTAGCACACAGAGCTCAAGTTGAGAAGATGACATGGGGTTAGGTACCTATGTTTTCTCTATGAGACAGCAGAAATATGGGATCAACCAGTGAGATGTCATGAGGTGGGAGATAGTCTTGCCAATGTGCAATTAAGGGTCTCATTATCTTGACAAGGCACACATGGACATTTAATATATACTTGAGTCAAACTAAATTAAGCTTTGGAGGGAGAGAGGGAAGAAGGAAAAGAGGGGAGGAATGATAGAGAGGAAGAAGAAAGAGGAAAGGAAAGGACCATGGATCTCAGAGTAACTCATGGTAGATTTTACTGAAGAATATCAGTTAAGCATCACTTTTTATTTCAATACAATGAAGGAGGAATGTCCACTCATCAGCTTTTGTGGTGGCTTTCATACTGACTTTGAAGGCAGTTTTTAAAGGAAGTTCAACAATGATCATCCAAAGTAACCTTGATGTTGGTATAATCTAGAGTTTCCCTATGGGGCATGTTCAAGAGGTTATTTGAATACTTGTGTCCTGATAGATAGGCTTCCTAAAACCTCATTTATGATTGTATATTTTACATTTCTCCTCAAATTAATTCATTTGTAACTACAATGTAAGGCAATAGGAGTGCCAAGAGAAAGGCAGGAGGAATATCAACTTAATCATAACAAGTTTAATAATATTTAAAGATCAAGTATAATTTTAAGGACCAATAGAGATTTTCAAATATATTTTCAAAGGAAGCTAAGAACTACAGCAATAGTTGCCATATATCTGACACTGGCTATAATTAGGAATATGCATTTTGCACTAAATCTTCCATCATACTGGTAATGACTGGCTGCATACAAAATTGCTCCAATTTTTCAGATTAGAAAGCTGAGGGTCAGAAAGGTTGAATTGCCAAATGTACAATATAGCAAATTCATGATCTGAATCCCAGTCCCATCAATGCCACCTGTGGCCAAAAGCAGAAGAAGAAAACGAAGCCAAGCATCCCTTCAAAGACATTTATCCTGTGTCTATATATCCAAAGTACTCACGTGTGAACCAGTCAACGCATGTTCCAACTGATGCTAATCTCAAAAAGTAATACATAGTTAAATCATCTTTTAAAGTTTTCCTTTTTAAAATATATGTATTTAGCTAAGTTTAAAACAACATAAGTATCTATCATCAGAAGATGAAATAAAAAAAAATGTCTTCTATAAACACAACAGAATACTTTTGAGCCTTAAGGAGGGAGGGGGTATCTTATCATTTGAAACAACATGGACGAAGCAGAAGGACATTATACTAAGTGAAATGAGACAGGCCTAAAGAGACACGTTACCATGATCTCACTTGCAAGTCAGAGCTACCAAAAAGTTGAAGTAGAGAAGCTAGGAATGGTTATGAGAAACACTGATACTCTCTTCATAAGAAAAGTTCTGAAAACTTGGTAGCAAAAACATGACAGATTTATGTCCAGTTCTGCAGAGGGCGAGCATCAGCTTAGACTAAGGCAGGAAACAGTAGCATTATATATCTAATAACATGCTTCTGCCCCCTGAATTCTTGGTTGTCTGAATTCTTCTGGAAGGTAGATCCTTCCCATTTGTCTAGCGTAGACTCTATCCCAAATCTCGAGTCCTCTTGGGCCTCAAGAAGACCGTTGAGAACAAGTGGGATTAGTTAAAAACAGATTGTATTGAGTAGTTTTTTTTTAAAGATTTATTTATTATTATACATAAGTACACTGTAGCTGTACTTCAGATGTACCAGAAAAGGGCATTCTTATTACGGGTGGTTGTGAGCCACCATGTGGTTGCTGGGATTTGAACTCAGGACCTTGGGAAGAGCAGTCAGTACTCTTACCCACTGAGCTATCTCGCCAGCCCGTATTGAGTACTTTTGCATTGATAATTCATAATCGAAATTGTTCTAAAATTCTCTTTTTTTGTCAGGTCCTTCTGCGGTTTAAGTACTATCAGCATGGACATTTCAATTAATACTTAAATCTAGAAACTGAAGAGATGGCCCAGCAGGAAAGAGTATTTCTTGATAATGCAGAGGACTTGGGTTCATTTCCCCATACACACATGGCAGCTCACAACAGCTGCAACACAACGTCTAGGAAATCTAACACCTGCTTCTGGCATCATCAGGCAACAAGCACACAAGTGGTGAATGCATACACGTGTACACACTCACACATAAAATACAAATAAGTCGGTTTTAATTAAAATAAAATGTAATCGTGTGTCCATAAAGAACAGAAATTTCAGCCGGGCGTGGTGGCACACGCCTTTAATCTCAGTACTCAGGAGGCACAGGCAGGCAGATTTCTAAGTTCGAGGCCAGCCTGGTTTACAAAGTGAGTTCCAGGACAACCAGGGCTATACAGAGAAACCCTGTCTTGAAAAACAAAACAAACAAATAAAAAGAAACAAAACAAAGAATAGAAATTTTAAAAACTTAAAAACGTACCCCAAACATTGCCAAGTAGAAAGGTAATGAGAACTTTTCCATGAAAAAAAGGCAATGTTAATCAATGCACTTGTAGGATGCTCCTTTCTTATTTATGGAAGCAGAAGCCATGTGTTCTTTAATGACCGGAGACTAGGCCTATGGCATCCTTATTTCCGAGGCTTGATTTCCAAGACTCTCTGAATGAGAAACTAATAAGAGATAGCTTGGAATGAAGAGAAATAAGACAGGACTAAAGATGCCCCTCTTGCAAAGAATGCTATCTATTTCTTGAGCACAAGGCTCAGAGTTTGATTCTAGGCACAAGACAAAGCAAAGTTTTAGAAGAAACCGCTACAGGAGCTGGAGCTGTATTCTCTTTGCCTAGAAGATTTGGCTTTTCTTAATCCCTACCTGAGACAGATGGACAATCTTCTTGAACTCACACTTGATCATGTCACAGATTCCCTCAGTATGGGTGATTCTGAAATGTGTGAGGAAGAAATGATCACATTGGTTTCTCAACTTCCCACGTTTCCCTGTCTCCAGAAACTCTGTGTAAATGGTGTCTACTTTATATATGGCAACCTGAATGAAATCCTCAGGTGCCTGAAGAAGCCATTGGTATCATTTTGCATCAATAACTGTGAACTCTCACAGTCAGACTTGGATTGCCTGCCCTATTGCCTGAATATTTTTGAGCTAAAATGTTTGTACCTTATTGATATACCTTTAAATCATTTATGCCTTGATCCTCTCGGGTTTCTCCTTGAGAGTGTTAGACATACCCTGGAATGCTTGGAATTAAAGTCATGTGATATGGGGGAACCTCAATTCAATGCCCTGCTGCCTGCCCTAAGTCAATGTTCCCACCTCACAGATGTCAGTTTTTGGGAAAATGAACTCTCTCTGCTGTTCCTGAAACAACTTGTGTAATTAATGACTACTTCATAATAAGAGTTCCCAGATCGCAACATAGAAAAAAGAAATCCATCCTCAGAGCATAGCAGGCACTAGGCTATGAGGTAATTCCGGGCCTTCCTTCTGAGCATCACAGGACCTATGAACAGGGTGGAAGTTATTCAGTAGCATTTATTGAAAGGTCTAGTTCAGTGCCTTCCACGGGTGGGCAGTCAAAAAATCTTATTTGGAGATAATATTTATGCAATGGTAATCAGACTCCTTCAGTGTAGCAATTTTGGGGGAGAATATTGTCTGTGCTGAGGTTAAGCTTTGTGAGGTAAAATAATAAAAGGAAGGGCAAAGACCAGATGTGGAAAGTATTCAGAAGAGAAATTAAGGTTTAGGCAAATTTTACATAAACATTGTCAATTACAATTCAGAAAAATAAATGCATTTACAGAAAAGTTTGAAACAAGCTTTGCTCGGTGTGGAAAGTGCATCAAAACTGCAGGTGCTTTCATTCCTTCTAATTTTATCAACTCATGCACACTTACTCATTCAGGAGTGAAGGGGAGGAAGCAGACGGACTCTGACCCTTGTTCCAGGGCAACTGAGATCAATTACCTATAATTGAGTCCTTTTGCCTTTGTTTCTTGAGGGCCATGGATACTAAATTAACAAATATAAACACTTTCCCTAGAGTTTTGTCGCAGGAGAAATCGAACTGCATAATTTTGTAAACTGTTTTAATGTTGCAGCTCAACTATACCAATGATTCAAAAGTTTACAAAGTGTAGGAGGCTTTTGAGTTGGGAATCTTTCTGAATTTCCATTGCTGAACGTGTGGTCCAGCAATGAAGAGAACTTGTTGCTGTTGCAAAGGCTCGAGGTAGAATTCCCAGGACCCACATGGTGGCTCCCAGGTCTTCCCATCAAGACCCTTCCTCTGACCTCTGAGGCACTAGGTACTCAGGTGGTGCCCATACATGCATGCAGGCAGAAGAGTCATACTCATAGTCAAATCACTCATAAACACATCTTTCAGGCTGTATTTCTTTTTCTATCTAGGATAGAATACTTATTTTCAGGGATGGTTTATGGGAAGGCAGAAATGAAGGCAGACAGAGGAGCAGAAGGTTCTGCCAGTCACACGTGTCCCCGCAGGTGGCATGATGGTGTGCTCTTCCAGTGCATCCACTAGGAAGATGCCTGCTTTAGAAGCTGGGAAGGCATTCGGACTCAAAACCAAGATTCCAAAGTTAAGGAAGCAAATATCTGGAGTCTAATCAAATCCATTCACTACTCGGAGATCAGAAGAAGGCTGCTCAGCCCCCAAACCCTCTCTTAGAAACTCATGGGAACTGGAGTTTTGTGCAAACTTCAGGTTAGTGAACGACTGAATTCATTTCCCTATGATTATCCTGTTTCGGCATTTTAGAATTCTCCCGATCCCCCTTTTCTCCCATTTTGTCACCTAATTTGAAACTCATCAGTGGCATAGCTTGAAGATTCCAGTAACTGCTTTAAGGAAGGTTTCACCTGATGTCTCATGAAGTTGGAAAACATTGCCTGTACTGCCTGGTTAGCAGAGACAATCAAACTTAAATTAGAAGTTGTTTTCTTTTCTAGTCGAAGGGATTTCATAGACGGGCCAGGCATCGGAAGTGTGAGAGGCAGCTCAGTTCCCAGGAGCAGCAGTCACACAAACATCCAGAAAGGAAAGCCTAAAAATAAGAACTCCTTCCTCTCCCTGGCTGTTTTCATTTCACACAGATTACTCTCGGTGTGCATACCCCAGTGTCATCTTTGACTTCCTTTCGCAGGAAGGTCTGTTTTCAAAATTTAAACACACCGGAGCTACAATAAATCTTTGCAAGCTGACACTGAAGCCTTGGGAACAAGTCACTCTGAAAACTCGGAAAGGACAAAATTCCAGTCTGTGTGAGACCAACTTCAAAAGTATTTATTTTGTAGGGAGATACCAATCTCTCTCTCTCTCTCTCTCTCTCTCTCTCTCTCTCTCTCTCTCATACACACACACACACACACAAAATTAAAGTCATAGTTTGACATCCTTTGCTTATGAAGCTTATGAGTGTAAATACAAACATGTGTACACACATACACACACAGTTAAAGTCATAATTTGTTATTCTTTTCTTATGAAGCTATGAATGTAAATACACACACACAGAGCGAGAGAGAGAAGAAGAGAGAAAGGGAGAGAGGGAGAGAGAGAGAGAGAGAGAGAGAAATTTATCATAAAATCCACAGATAAAACACACAGAAGAGACCAACAACATTGTTTTCATTCTTTGCAATATTTGAATACTTAAAAATTACTAAACGAGAATATACTCTACTCATAGGAAGATATTTTTAGCAGTGATATTCTAGGAGAACTCTTTCATAATGGCAGTGTGTGCAATAAGTTGACTTAAAGATAAACAAGTAAAAAGCATGAATCAAGTCCTGTTATGGAAGGTTATCTGAGACAAAACACCGAATGGAAAATACCATTCTTTTTAAGCAAGAAGGAACAAATATTTAGGCTCTATTCACTTAATCTGAAATTTCTAGTGAGTACCCATAATACTCTGAGTCACAGCTTTGTTTTCAAGCAAGTTTCAGGATAACCTCATGCAGGAGGTGATGAATCTGAGAGTCTAAGAGCAGAAAACAGAAATTGAAGCTGAAGAGAACAAAGACAAGGACAGAAGCCAGGGCAGAGCTAGAAAATGACAGAAATGTGTGGCCATGAGTCCTCAGGTCCCTGCATCTGTCTAGTTTTGCATAGAGATTCTCAATATCAGTTCGGCAAAGATCTTGTAACAGCAAAAAGGGAATCCGGGGGCGGGATGGTGGGGGAGAGCATGAAGACTCTATATCACATCATCATGATTCCCATCTTCATGATTTTCTACTCAAATCCCCATAGTGCAGAAAAACTTCCAGAAGCTTCCTTGCAGCTTCTTTGGGCATTAGTCTGTTCTCATTCACCTCCCCACTATGACCTGCTCTTTCTTATGATCTTTGTTTGATGTGCTCAGATCAGCATCTTTATTGATGTGTTCTCACAAAAGCTAGGTATGGTGTCTCTGTAGAGCTAAGGGGATGGGTCATTCAGTAAAATACTTACCACACGAGCATGAATACCTGAGTTCAAATCCCCAGCATCCACATAAAAACTGGGTGTGGTCATATATAACTGTAACCCCTACTCTATGAAGTGGAGGAGGAGCAACGGAGGAAGCAAGATCCCTGAGGCTTACTGAACAGCCACTCTAGACAAGACAATGAAGGGAAACAGAAGACAACTAATATCAACCTCTGCCCTCCACATCCATAAGTACCTATGAGCCTGCACACACCCCCACATACATGCATAGACACAAACATGCACACATGGACATACCCCATGCATCATAAAAGAATTGAATAAATCATCTAATAAGTCACAGCTTTAATAATCTGCATTGATAGTAAAATTATTGAAATTTCCCCTTGAAGTCTATAGGACCCTTTATTTTTCCACCTCCTGCCTTACTGAGCTAATTCATACTTCAAATATCCACCCACTCCATGATTTGTTCAGATGCTGCTCCCTAATGCTGAATAGCCTGCCTTCTGCTTCATCACAGCACTTAGCACGGCCACCCACAGCACGGGATTTAGTGGCTTGTCTTCCCTTCAGTGTCCAGAACAGGCTCACAAAACCGTCTCTATGCCAGGGCTCAGCCCAATGACTGTCATAGCAAAAGTGTTCAATAAAATGCCATTGAGCAATCACGAATAAACAAATCTCAGATCGCTTTAAAATCACAAGAAGTAAAGGGACTGAAAACACAAGTCAATTCTAACTTCAAAGGCATTCTTCTTCCAGAAAGCACCCTGGTGCCAAGCAAATCATGGATAAATGTCCTTTCCTGGAGATACAGCTGAATACTCTGTCTTCCCTAGTAAATATCAAGGGAGAAACAAAGTTTAAATGCAGCCTTCCCTATGCCTACATCAGCAAACACTAGGAGCTCGATAAACGTTTGTTTATTATCCTGGTAAGGTAGGTCCTGCTTTGTCTCTTCTTGGCTATTCAACTGTTCAGGCTATTGAGGATGCTGCTATAGAATTTTGTCCTTAAGATTGTTGTCCAGGAACCAGGAACCTGGGTATCACAGGAAACCAACCCATTATAACTTTAGAATCCCAGGCCCTCCCTAACTCTTCTAACTTCGCATCTGCATTTTTGTCATGATAACCAAGTAACTTGTATACACAGTGAAGTTAAAGAAGCCCCGCTCAGGAATATTAAGTAGGGATGAAGGTGCAACTCCTCCCCAAACACTTGCAATTGAAGACAGAACTCAAACCCTTCCCGTTGGAAAAAAAAAAGCAATAAATAAGTACTGTAAAATCAAGGCTAGTGGAAAAGAGGACAGCATTAGTCATTGTAACTTGAAAACATACAAAGAATAAAATAATGCCCATTCCAAGAAGTTCAATGCATCTGGGAGCCACTGAGCTTTCAATGAAGGTGCTGTCTTCTAAACGTGATGGGTTCACAACCGAGTGTCTGGATAAAAGGAGACAACATCCAAATTCACATGATGAGACTTATATTAGAACTAAAGAGGAGCTTCCATGCAGTGAGTCATGGGAAGTTCAACAGCCATAAGACCTTGTATACACTGCAAATAGCTCAGTTTCCATAGGGGAAGTGCAATAAGAAAGTACTCCAGTTACAGTATTGCCTTCAGCGTGAGTTGCAAGAATACCATGCAAACACTCAATACACATACTAATTGCCATATCATAATTACATCAAAAAACAGGCAGTTGGATATTTTGGCATGGTTTCCCTCCCTGCCGGGCTTTAGCTGCCCCACATGTCTTCCTTCCCAAGCCATGGATGTTGATAATTAAGGGCATAGGTGATCATAATCTCTTCATCCTGTATAAGAATATGCAAGTGTTTTCTTACATTTCCTAGGTGGTCCTTGGATCTTTATCAGATTTCAAATCCCTACTTTCCGTGTGTAAGATGGAATAGCACAGAGCAGGTGCCATAGTAGGACAGATTCTAGTTCTGCCTTCCTCATTGTGTGACTTCCAAGTGGGGACAAGAGTGTCGCCACAATCAGTGCAATAACTGGATAGGCTTTTGTACCAATCAAATGAAATGTTATCCGAAATGGTACTTTATAGTTACGAAGGGCTTCCAGATTTTAGTACAATTATCATTAAGGGACATTTAAAACATCGTTTCCTATAAATAGCTCAGTAGGACACCCTCAAAAAAAATCTATACCCCTTAAAGAGCTATGGGATTGTGGAAATGGCCGAGAGGCTTGCATGCCTATCACCTAAGCCCCTGACATATGAAGACGGAGGTGACTGAAGGGTATAACCAATACAAATAGCAGCAGGGGTCTAACTAGAAAGAAACTTCAGCTGCATGGTGACAATGAGAGGTGAATGGTGACAGCTTCTGGGTGGGCTGCTATGGGCCATGGTACCTTCTCTCTAGGCAGATGTCTGAAGGAGATATGCCCAGGCATGTCTTCCAGCCAGCAGGGTTTTCTTCTCAGTAAGAACAATGAGAGACATGTAAAATGCAGAAGCCAAGAGGTCCTAATTCTTTACTTAAAAGGGTCAAACCAATACAACATAAAGATGGGAAGAAAAGACAGTGAAGAGCAGGAATTCCTAAGCCTCCCTGTGGAACTAGACATCTCTATGTTATGAGCCAGTCCACGTCAGGTGCCAGGTGGAGCAGGTGAAAATGACACAAGGCGGGTGTGATTGCAGCTCTAGTGGCACAGCTACAATCTCCTCCTAATATGCGGGTGCCAGTGTCCCCATCTTTCAGGCAGGCCCATAATCAGAAGACTGTACCACAGAAGAATGAGGATTGTCAGTTTTGCGTCTGCCCGTTGGCCAGATGTGGTCCAGTGCCAGGAACCCAGAGAAAGGAAAGGCTGCCTTGCGGGTTTGAAAGATGTGCTAGTGTCTTCCCTGAGCACCTGAACAATTCATTCCAATCCACCAGCAGTCCTTCCAGCTTCAAATCTAAGAGAGAAAAATACAGTCTCTTAGTCTGTCTCCCTTTTATCGCTTCCACATCAGAAACAAGGAAATTAAATCAGCTCCTGGAGAAATGACATCGAAAGCTATTTAAGACTTCAAATTCCTGATGATATGGAAAAATAGAATACTGTTGGGTGTTTCCTGTCTCCGTCTAAGATGGAATTATTGTATGCATTAGCCCATGACTGGATGTAACTGATTGCTTCCATCCTTATATTTGTTCACATTTTCTTCTCTTTGAGCTTTACTGCTTGAACGATGCCAGTAATGAGGGGGAACATATTTGTCTCCTGGAGCTGTCAGCGATGACACAGGGAACTAAAATGAATGTGGGAGGTGCTGTTTTGTTTCTAATTAGCAAGGGTTTCAAGTATTTATGTAAAGAAAAGAAGTCAACATCCACGGGGTTGGAATCTATGGCCCTTTTCAATGGTTTCCCTTTAAAAAGAAAAAAAAAGATAAATTTTTATGTAAAGGAAATACTGTGTGTGCAATTCAATGGAAATGATAGGGACAGACAAAAAAGAAACATGAAAAAAAAAATTAAATCATGCAGGTACCGGAAAGCAATGCCTAGCTGAAGGCACCTTATTACTTTATATTATACTTTCTCCTTCTGAATAACTACTGTTATATAATATGAATCATTGATGTTTAATAATAGAAATAACCACAGTCAGATGCCAAATCAAGAAGAAAAGATCTGCACTTTGAAAAAAATAAGAAGTCTTTTAATGTACACGCCATATAAGTGCTGAGGGCTCAAGGTTTGAAAGGGATCCTGCCGTGGGGAGCTACTGAGAAAAGCTGCTCTGGGGAAAGGAGGGGGGAGCTAGTTACAAGTCTGCAGCTCGACCAGCTGAAGTAAGTGACACGAAAGTCTGCCTAGGCCTGGCTCTGCGTGTGTGAACACCACCGCACACTGACACCCTCTCTGGTTGCCTAGTAGCGGCTGGCGGAATTCACCATGTGGTGTGTCCATCCATCGAAATACCTACTGAAGTGTCTAATGAGAAGAGAGCTCTGTATTACACATTTCAAGGGAATCTAAAAAAAAAAAATTAAATAAATAAATAACAGACTCTGTGACTCACTATTCATCTGAGAAGACAAAAAGCAAAACATAAAATGAAGAATATCTCTACTGTGTAGCATAACAACAAAGAGACGGTGTTAGTATGGCAAAGCACAGTTTATTAATAGCATAAGATCACAATGTAAAAATTCCTAATGGTAGTGTTCAATTAAAGGAGAGGGAATCTACTCGGGTTGGGTTGAGAACATGGCTTTAATCATTTGTGCTTGCCAAAAAAAGAAAAAAAAAAGAACACTTTTTTTTTCTTTCAGAAGAGTAACTGATGGAGAACAGCTATGAAAATTCACAGGCGAGTGGAGTGTGTTGCTGAGAGGTGCCACATCAGAATGCAAGCAGCTACAAGTCGAAGGGAAACATCACTGACAGAAGCTCAAAGCAGTGAGAAGAACGTCAGCCCAGTGGACAACAAGATATCTGGACAGTCGCTGTAATTCTCTTGGTATGCATGTATGTATGTATGTATGCATGTATGTATGTATGTACGTATTTATTTATTTAGACAGGGTCTCACTATGTAGTCCTGGCTATCCTGGAACTTGGTGTGTATAACATGATGATGGCTAGGTATTAAAGAAGTTCACCAACACACCCAGATTGGCTCTTCCTCTGGATTCCAAGACGGCAACTGTAGCTCCAGTCCTTAGAATGCCATTGAAGTTCATTGTTTTAAAGAAATAAAAATAATAAATAAAAGTATAGGGAGACAAAATTAAGAAATTAAGCTTATTAAGGGTCTCTACCTCGTGTGCATGTCCACTTGTATTTCATTGGCCAGAACTGTTTCTCATGCCTGAGTGAGGAGGCCAACAGGTAAGCCAGGAGCTTCTCCAGTCTAGAATAGGTGCCCGACCAAAGGAAGGAAAGCCTGGCTGTCTCCTAGAGACTATGTCTTCCACCACTGGACAGGCGAGTGTAGAATAATACAGATGACAGGGAGAGGAGCCTAAGGGCAAAACTATCTAGACAGTACTTTTGAAAAATTTTTCAAAGCACCCGCACCAAGAGAGCACAAAAATTAAATTGTGAGCAGAAATAACATCTCCAATATCTTGTTTACAAAAACATTCACACCCTTATAATAAACTTTCACACTTTTATGCACTGGAAAATTCCCTGTGTGACAGAAGAGCAGCCGTCTCTGAAGCAGGCTACGGCAGTAATTTGCCATGCTATACACAGGAATTCTCTGACACAGGGGAAGCAAGAAATAGAAACCACTCTCACCACAACAGAACTCCGTGAGCGTTATAAGGAGAGAATATATCTGCTTAAAGAATCTCACACTACTGTTCCCCATTGCATTCTATCTCTGCTCTTGTCTGTTATCAAACCAGTAACATCTGTTTTATGAAGCACCAAATCATTTTGTCTTGTTTATGGAAGCTTTAGAGACCTTCAGACACACCCTGCCAGCCCTGCCAGATACTCCAGGACACCATCCCTGCTACGCAAAATAATGGGAGTGAAGGGGGCTCTACTCTGCTGCCCCCTTGTCAAGTGAAGTCTTCACATAGAGATTCTTTCAGCTGCTCCCACATGCCACCATCTGAAGTGTCCTTTGACTAATCTGGAAAATACACAGACTGGGGGCGAGGAAAGGTGAGATGACTGTGAAGAAAAGTACCCCAACGGACAGCAGGGTGCTGAGAGAAGTCTGGCACACAGCAGAGCCTTCAAGTGTGGCCCCGGGATTCCCCCAGAAGAAATGTTGTCACAGACTCCAGTCACAGGCTACTGACTGGATTATGTTAGAAGGTCAGCAAGCAAATGAAACCAAGGGGAGGGTGACCACAAACATAAAAGAAGAAGAGGAGAGTAAACTGTTTCTATATTTGAGAACCTCAGGTCAACTATTCAAGCCATCAAAGCCACCAGAAAGCCTTTCACCTGCCACCAAACTCCAGGACAAAGCCAGCTTGCTGAGGTGTTCCTAAGGACTTCAACCCGCTGAGGCAAAGGGTAATGTAGTAAACCGAGTTGCTGAAACTCGATAGCTTTGTCAAAAATGTATTGCAGATTTATTAATGCCTGGGCACTAAGGCTAAGGTGCGGGTAACACCCTGGATGGTGTGCAACACATATGAAGAAGAAAGAGATCCAAGTCATGGTTAGAAGCTTCTATTTGCACCACTGGCTACAAGAGATGCATTCTATGAATCCAAGAAGACACAGCTTCCAAATAGCATGCAAGTTCCTAACCCCAATAGACTTGAACAGGTAATCCAGGGCTCAGGAGGTCTAATATAAGCCATTAACCAGTTAAAACATCAATAACATCTGAACACGCAGAATTGGGATTGAGAGATGGTGGTGACAAAAATGACAACTTTCTAGAGAACGGGAAGATGATGGAGATACAGGAAAGAGAATAAAAAAAAATGATGGAGTGTGGTGAGAGATAAAGACAGAGAGACAAGACAGATTAAATGCTCCACCACTAAAGAACGTGAAGTTCATGCAAAGCTTTCACAAGGTCTTTTCTCTCGATGACCAATGACGAGCAGGAAACGGGTAGGAAGAATCAGAGAGTGAAGGTAGATAAAGATGAGGGGGAATGACAATGGATTGAAGTCTCAAGCAAGCCGTGAGAAGTATCAACTTCAACCTCCTGACATTTGGAGCCAGATAAGACCTTGTCTTGTGAACTGACCTGTACTGTGTAGCTTTTTGCCCATGCCTCTAGCAGCTATCCACTGGGTGTCAGAAGCTCCTTCGGCACCAAGTTATGAAAATAAGATACATCTTGAGAAATTGCCAGATGTCCCAGGGGAATGAAAGGAGTAGTATGTCCTCCCTCCTTAGATGAAACCCACTGTTTGGAAGGTACAGGTCTGGGTATGTTTGAAGCCACAAGAAAAGAAATACATAAATAGTTTCAATTTCTTGTCACATCAAGTTTTTCTTTTTATTTCTTTTTCTTATTCTTTAATCTTTTTTTTATAATTCATTCTTAATACCCCTCCCAGTCTGCCTTTTGACTGTCCCTCATCCCATACCTCCTCACGCCCCCGTGTCTCCAAGAAGATGTCCCCACCGCTGTACCCTCACCCCACCAAACTAACCCATTCCCTGGGCTTCAAGTCTCTGGAGGGTTAGGTGCATCTTCTCTCACTGAGTCCAGACCAGGCAGTCCTCTGCTGTATATGTGTTGAGGACCTCGTATCAGCTGGTGTATGCTGCCTGGTTGGTGGCTCAGTGTCTGAGAGATCTCAGGGGTCCAGGTTAGTTGAAACTGCTGGTCTTCCTATGGGGTCACCCTCCTCCTCGGCTCCTTCCAGCTTTTTTTTAATTTACCCACAGGGGTCCCCTGGCTTCTGTCCATTGGTTGGGTGTAAGTATCTGCATCAGACTCTTTCAACTGCTTGTTGGACCTTTCAGAGGGCAGCCATGCTAGGCTCCTGTTTGTAAGCACACCATAGCATCAGTAATAGTGTCAGGCCTTGGGGCCTCCCCTTGAGCTGTATTCCAATTTAGACCTGTCACTGGACCTCAGGCTTTTCTGTTTCACATCAATATATAGGGAGAAATGCCAAATTTTTCAAGTGGCAAGTCCAGGAAGACAAGATGCAGTGACTATCAGGTGAAGCAAGGACCAGGGGTCCTTCCTAATTGATGGTTCAAGTAAAGATAACTAGTTTCTAACTATTCTGGAATTTTACTTAATTTCAGGATATGACCAAACCAAGAGTATACTCTCTATTTATGAAACAGAAAATTTTCTAATAATTTGGGGAAAACTTCCAGCCAAGAGTTTTGAAAGGGCTCAAAGAGACTTATAGTACATTTATTGTAATGATAGAAATGGATGAGGCAGGAGCGCTTTTCAGCTTTTGCTTGTCTTTTGGTTTTCATAGACTTGACGCATTTAGTCTTCCAATTGTTCCTACCGCCCAGCTTTCTTTCAGTATAAAAGCTCTTGCACTCCATCAGGAAATACTGCACTCTGGTTAATTCTATTTTTAAACAGGGTCTGCAGAATTGATATTACTATAGTTTAATGTCTTAGGCAAAAGCTTGAAATAGAAATAATTCAACTCCATATTTTTTTACTAAGTCCCATATTAAATAAATATAATTTATAATAAGCATCTGCTTTCTAGCCATAGCAGAACAGACTTGGAAGAAAATTGGGTGTGAGGAACTGTGTGCACTCATACATGTATGTAATTAATTGGTTTGAGAATGATGATTTTTTTTCATACCAGCTTAAAAATTAATAAGTTCCATGTGAGTGTCAGGCCCAGTGAAAGTGCAACCTTAAGCACAGCAACCTGGTCGAGGGGCAGCTCCTGTTAAGGTCTCTTGAGCTGTGCAGAGCTCTGGGATGTAGATTCTGACATGGAAAGCTGAGAAACAAAACGATGGATCAGTTTCGAGAAGGTTAAGTCAATAAATTGCTTATTTGGCATTATGAACACATTTCTCAAAAAGGAAAAGAAAAAGACAGCCATATTTCATTTTCACTTTTCATATGTTTGTCTTAAAGAAGTTAAATAAGAACCTGCAGGAAGTTGATATAGACTCTTCTCCATGCCATCTTCATACCAAAGACATAGTGCTTATGCCCTTAAAGAAATGAGGGTTATTTGAAAAACCAATTGCTGGACCTTCCTTCGAAAGAACTCCCCACAAGAGGACTTTAACTTTATAAACAACAAGTAAGTTGATGCCGATGAACTTACCTGTCTATTTTGGTTTACGTCTATAACTAGGTAGGGACAATAGCTTCAACTAGGTTAAGAGGGACTAGTATAGCAAAGCCAAATTAAAGCCAAGGCCATTATTGGAAAACTATCTCAATGTTTTTAGAACAAGTCTGAAGCAAGGCATATGGGGGAAGAGGAAGGGATTAATGAACACGTGCTGCCTTGTTATTTATCAACAACCTTCACTTCACTAAATAGAAACAAAACTGTCTGTCATTCTTGATCACAATAAGGGGGCAGAGGTAATACAATTAGCCCAAGTCCAAGATGAGACCGTAATCATGGAGCCTCTGTCTCTATCCACCAGTCAGGCTCACCATACACATGGGTTCACATTTACAGTTCCATTGTCATCGGGATCAGTACCTACTTCAAAGTTATTAATGAATAGTATTTGAAATGATATTTGTTTGAGCAATAATTCTGATTATTCGGTTCATACCAGGAAGGATGGATGTTTCAATAGGTTGAGATAGTAGATACTCTATAGGAAGATGTTGTAAATGCCCAAAGTTTTTATGAAAATCAATATTGTATTTCTCCTCATTGTAGACATTACTTCAGATATATAGTTCCTGAAAACTGTAAGTCCTAGAGTAAACTGAAAAGAAGTTAAAATGAGTTGTTTCACTGTTGGAGGCTGAAACAATACTGTTCTCTTGAACACTATGAAAGGATAATGGTAAAATCAGGAAACCTTACTGGTGGTTGCTGCTTGTGCCTTGGACAGCCTGATGCCCAACCCTACTGGATTGAGGTGGTGTAGAATCAATGACACAGACTCCAGGAGCAGGTGAGAAACACAGCAGCAAGCTCATCTGAATGCTGTTGCAAGCTCCTTTAATACCCTCCACCCATGCCCCACTGGTCCCAAGAAAACATCTCTTATAAACAGCAGCTCCCAATTGGCTGGCATTGTCTGTGCCAACAATCCTTGGTGTCTCAGGCAGTTCTCATTTAGGTCCTCCTGCAGGATGCTTTTGCAGCTGTGTGGCCCCTGGCATTTATGCAGAGGCAGCCATGCCATTCCTCCTGCAGATGGTTAGAAAGCAATTCCAAGTGACTTCATCTGTTAATGAACTTGGCAAAAATCCAACAATACTATTCTACCTTAGAGGTCCTGCACTTGGCCTTTCTCCATACTTCTTCCATTAAAAGGAGATTAGAAGAGAATAAAGACTGGTTTGGGGGATTCCTTTGAAAAGTTATTTTAGCATCACTACAGTTTCAGCCCAGTTTCCCAATTTACTACATTTACATCGTCAATATTTACCATAATTGGTGTTTTATATATTTAACTCTAGGCACTATAAAAATCTGAAGTCAATTTGGGTTTAATATACCTTGTTTATTAAAGCATAAAATTAGAAAATACATTTTCAAAAGATTATTCAAAAGGTATGATTGAAGCAAAGAGACAGAGGTTGGAATGGTAGATAAGTAATCATCTGACTTACGCTGAGCCATGCTCGAATACTGAGCTGTGACCAAATATGTATAATTCTCTTCCCTCACTGTTTTCCATCAAGCTTCTAAAGAGTGCACTCGTCAGTTGTCCCACCACCCTGTGTGTGTGTGTGTGTGTGTGTGTGTGTGTGTGTGTGTTTGTGTGTGTGTGTGTGTGTCCATGCATAAATGCATGCATGCCCAAGTGTAAGGGTGTCTGCAGGAAGTGAAGACCAATGGGAAGAATATGTCAAGTATCGACACAAGCGTACTTGGATTCTCTACATCAGGGTCCCCATCTTAGTTACTTGTCTATTGCTGTGATGAGTTGTCATGTTCAAGTCAACTTAAAAAAAGGAAACCATTTAGTTGTGGATTACAGTGACAAGAGGATTAAAGTCTGCAGCCATTATGGCAGGGGCCATGGCAGCAGGCAGTTAGGCATGGCACTGAAGCAGTAGCATAAAGCTCACATCTTGATCCAGAAGCACAAGGCAGACAGAACACATTAGAAATGGGGTGGGCTTTTGAAACCTAGAAGCCCCTCTCCAGAGACACTTCTCGAACAAAGACACCCTTCTCATCCTTCCTAAACAATTATATCACCCGGGGACCCACTATTCTAACACATGAGTCTATGGGGACCATTCTTATCCAAGATACCACAGGAGCCAAGAATCACTTTTTACATAACCAAGCTGCTTTATGCAAATATGGTTTGTGAGTACAACTTTGAGGGGCCATGTGCCTTCATTACCTTTGCCTCACAACCACTCTAAGACATGTGTACACCCTATGAAATGTTCCTACCTGTGTCTTATTTCCTTAAAGTGTCTTTCCAGATTCTGCTTCCAAATGTTCTTCTGCATCTAGTCTTCTGTGTCAGACAACTTTCCATCACTCAGATTAATTGCCTGAGAAATTTGACTGAAGTGGAGAAAGCTTTCACATCTGTCTGCTCCATGCTCAGTTGCTCCCATAGTTTGAGGCTGTAGAAAAGGAGGACAGACATAGTGGTGTGTATATTGCAGAAGAAATCACTTTGTGGCCAGTTGGAGGCAAAGAGAAAAGCAGGGCCAGGGTTCTATGGTTCCCTTCAACAGAATGTATTCAGTTACCTAATATTCTTCCACTGGGACACATCTGCTAAAGGATTCACCATTTCCTAATAGTACCACCCACTGTCAAACAAACCTTTGCACATGTGCTCTTAGAGGACATGTAGTGATGACATTCAATCATTTCAATCCACTGAACCTGGTGCTTTGGGTTCGTCTTTGCTTCCTGACACTGAACTTATCTACAGAGAGATACAAGTTTCCTGTAAATGCAATTTTCTGCTGGGTACAGACAGTTCCATTCTTCTCCAGCATATCTCCTATCAAAAGTGTGTGACATTCTTATGCTGCAAACAGCGGAGCAGTGTTAACATAAGGAACCTGGCAACTGGAATCTGCAGACTTAAGTTTGTATCTTGATGCTCCTGGTTTCTGAGCTGGGAATCAGAAGTATCAATTAGGCCTCTGAGCTTTGTTTTCTCACCGGCAAGCTGAATAAAATAATCTTTCCCTCTTCTCCCTTTAGTTAGGATTCCATGGTTTCCTACAGGGGTGCTAGGCTGTTATGTAAAATTATAAATATTTTTGCCAAGCAAAATTCTATTATGAAGTGTAGGGAAGTCTTATGTGGATTATATTTCAGGGACTGACTCCTGGATGTCTCCATCTGAGAGAAGATTGCCAATAGAAGCAACAGTAGGAGACAGAAGACCTGAGAACGCTCAAGAGATTGATTCCAATTCTGCTTTGACACCACATCCCTGGCAACAAGTTTCTGTGCATTCCCCCACCCCCACCCCAACTCCCCTTGTCTCCTCAGCTGCAGTAACACTCTTCCCTTCATCCCTGGGTAGAGCAACTCAGCATCCTCTGATCATTTCCCTGTTTGTAAAAGCACTTGTATGTACTTTCATTAAAGTCTTATTTGAGGCAGCTGGACTGGATTCTGTTTCCTGTCAGACCCTGATTGATACACTAATATTGTCCAACAACAGGTAGGAAAGGCTTGAAACAGAATGGGAATCGGAGTTCACTGTTATGATCATCATTCTGTATTATTGTAGATCACTTTACACATTCCTTGTCTTTGTCAAAAGCAGGCATTACTGTTAATATTGCCCGGGGAAACATAGTATAAACAATGGTTAGCCTGAAGCTGAATAGAGACAAACGAAAGCTGAAGTTTCTCGTTACCAGAAGTTATTATGGCTCTGGGGTGTTTGCCTTTTCTTTCTTCCTCTGTTTAAATGATGCATAGCAAGTTTTTCTGGTTAAGCCTGGCATTGTTTCCTATTATAGATGGGATATGAAACAATTTCACTTTTTAAATATGTTTATAAGTTTTTAATGTGAATTAAACTCCTTCCATATTTTTATGGAGAGAAAATTAATGAAGAAGTTATTAACATTGGAAAATAGGCTATCTCAATTACACAGTAACTTTTCCCAATGGTTTTCTTAATATTTATATATTATCATCATAAAGGCTCAATACAATTTATATAATATGGAGCCATTATTGTGAAAAAGATCCATTAAAATAATATCTCCATTCTACAGACAGACTTAATACCCCATAATGGCTCAGAGGGACCCAAATGCAGGATTACATGATAGGCCAGAAGCTGTGTCATGGTCTACCAGGCCAGGTAAGTAATACACATTTCACAGAAAGCCAAGTAAATAGTTACAGAAACAGGAAAGTCTCTGTAGGGTACATGTGCACTCAGGCAATTATTAAAATATGGATTATGGAAGATTCTCTTTTCTCATTTTTTTCTAGGCTTACCATTTTAATAAGAACAAAAGCAAATCAAATATGTGTGCACAAAGACACAGAATACATGCTAATAACTTCAGAGACTCTGCCTTAATCAACTAAAGGGATCTATTTCAGAGTCGAGAAATGACATCTTGAGACCGTTCATTCTGCCTGGGTGTTTCAACCGATATGGGGCTGTGTCAGGCGAGCTAAGAACAATGTGTGCTACCCTGATGCCTGGATATTATGGGTGCAGCAATAACTAGCTTGCAGAGCTTCAAAGAGCAAAACCGATTTCCACCTTAATAACCCCTGTGGCATTTTTCAATTTTCCAGGCTGCCAGTCAAATGAATGCATGTCTGGGAAGAAAAGAAGACAAGAAAAAGAAAAGATTAACCTCTAAGATCCATGATATAAATTCTATTGGCTAAAGCTGGTCAGGTGTTAGAAAACAAACATGGGCAAAGATGGCCCTGTGTGAACACTGAGCACAAGTGTTAGAGGAAAGATTCGAGGAGAAAATCGGTTTCTTCAAAGTCGTCAGAGTGAAATAATCCTGTCGTGTTTGTTAATCATATTTATTTCCTTTTTCTCTATGTAGGCTGCAACCCCATGGCTTCCATCTGATCTTCCCACTAATTAGCCCGAGTGATGTTTCTGGAAAGACCTACACGGTCCTTTCAGATGATGAAAGCTTGCAGAAAACACATGTCTGCCCCAAGCTAAACGTGTGGATGTCAAGTACAATAAGTAAACAGGATTCTTGATTTTACTCTTTCCTGACACCCACTCTGCAACCTGTCCTTAGGCTCGGCTCACCTTCTCGCCACTGGGAAATTAAACATCCTCTGCAAGGAAGAACCACAACTTACAGAACCTAGGATCGCTTCTATTGACGAAAGGGCAAAATGCAGATGATACACAGCATCTTGGAGGTAAGGAAGAAGCCTTAATACAAGTAAGTAGTGCATTTTACCTTGTTCATTCCATTTCCAAGTATCAGACACAAATTGGATTTTTCTCATGGTTTTCTTTTCTATGAACAAGTGTCCTATGTGAAACTCTTTGCAAATCCTAGGTATAGCAAACGTAAGGTGGGGAGTCGTTGATTTCTAGAGAAAGTAACTCTTTAAACAGGTAGAAAATCTACATGGCCATTCAATGGATTCTGCCTATAGTCAACATTCCTTGTACCAGAGTGGTGGGCAGGGCCAACAAAGTGGCTACTGACTCCAAATATTACTTCAGTTGCTCTCATTCTTTTCCTTAATTTTTTATTTGTTCATTTATTCATTTATGCAAGAAATATATATTATGTAGATATTACATGCAGGATTGTATGGGAAATACCAAAACTGAAAACATAAATGTAGTCCAAACATAAGCATAGTGCTAATATTATTTCATCTTTAAATTCATTTCTTGTCTGAATATGACAGAGTGTCTAACTTGGCTTCCTTTGCCCACCTAAGTCCTACTCCAATCCACTGTCTGCGGTATCCTGAAGGTTGTGACATTTTCAAAATCAGCTCTGCTCTATCACCTTAAAAAATCATCACAGTCATCTCCTGGCTCTAAGATAAAGATCAATATTATTTAAAATTATTAAAATTTTAAAAAAGTTATTCAAGGACCCTAAAATTTTTGGACAGGTCTTAATTAATCCCAAGCCCTTCTTTTGAATATTCTTTATGTACCTGTCTACTGGGCTTCACTTTATTGCCCACTCCCCTTTTATTTTTTTTTAAATAACCCCCCTTTTTTTAGAATAATTTTAGATTTATAGAAAATTTGCACAGATAGTAGTTGTTTCCCATAAGCCGCTGACTCAGTTTCAGTTTCCCCTGAAGTTATCATCTTCTATTTCTGTGTTTCTCTGTCAAAACTGTGAAACCAGCATTGTTGCATTCGAGCAAACAAATACCATCCATTATTGAGATTTTTACCAATTTTTCCATTAGAATCCTATTTTCCATTGATGGATCTAGTCATCATTGATGGGTCTTGACCTTCTTCTGAATCTTTTAGTCCATAGAGTCACTAGGCACGACATTGCACCACTTAAAGCACTCTCATTCTCCCTGACTCCTGCCCCGGACCTCTTTGATGTATGCTTTCTGCTCATTGTTTAGATCTTGGCAGCAAGGTCACTTCCTCAGAGAAGCTTCTTTGGAGTCTGAGTCTGGTGATGGATCCTGTGTTGCCTGACTTTATATCAGGTGCTTCCTTCGCACAGCTTTTCTTAATCTCTGACTACATTTCCTTCCTGAGTCTATTAACTTCCATTTCTGCAACTAGACAATGGGGGCTACAAAAGCACAAACTTGCCTGTTTTGTTAATCATTGTAATCGGCAGGACCAAACGGTGCAAGGTAGACAGTGGCTTTTGTTTCATTTTGTTTTGTGCTTTGCTGCGGCTGTTATTGTTATGAGGAAATATGTTGAGTGGACAAACGAAGGCTAAGAAGCAGTTATAGAACATCACAGGAATGATAAACCGAGTACCTCAGACTTCCAAAGGAAGAGAAATAGAAGGCGGGATAGAATTATTGGGCGAATGGAGAAATGAAGGCTGAGACTTTGCCTGCACCGTTGTGTGGTAAAGTTAACAACCAACCACCGAGAACCTATGAAATGGCAAATTATGTTAGTGTTGTATGTTTTAACTAAAATGATACAATCAATGTGATTTTAGAAAAACAGTGGCGTGATATGGAGGATGACCTGGAACAAAAAGAATCTAGACTGAAGAGATCATTGAGATAATAATCCACCTATAAAATATTCAAGTGGTCATGAATTATAGCATACAACTTCAACCTCATCACTGAGAAAACATAGGCAAGTGCATCTTTGTCTGTTTGAGGTGATCTTGGTCTGTAGTGAAGATTTTAGACCTCTCAAGGCTTCATAATATGACTACAACCCCATTCCACCCACCAGAAAATATTCAACAGTGAAGTAAAGTAAGTCTGATAAAGATAAGAAAATTCTGGGATCATTGACACAACAAGAGCTTGGAAGCACCAAATAGTAGGATAAGCCATTCTCGTTAGAGGAAACTGTGAAGAGAATAAGTTCGAACATCTAGGTTGAGTTAAAGGCTTCATGATGGATGCAGTGGAATAGAGCCTTGAAGAGATGAATTCTGGATTTGAAAAGTCAAGGAGATTGGACTTCATTAGTAATGAGTCATTAAGCAATAATGACAGGATGAAAGTGAGATATCTATCAAATGAGGAGAAGCTAGACAAAAGGAAGATGTGTTGGAAAACTCCAGCAAAAAACTGAGCAATTCTTTTAGAATGTTAATGTTAAAATCATAATGAAAATGCTATGACAGACACTTTTGAAAAAAAGATTGTTTTAAAAGTCCCTGAACTAGTGTCCATTGCTATGTTTAGCACAGGAAATTTTATCTTCAGTTCTTAGAATGGAACGAGTCATTTCCTAATCACTTTTATGGAGAAAACATCCAGGATATCTAGTAGTTTCTCAATATCCATAAATGTTTACTGACACCCCTTTGTCAATAAAGAAGAACATGGGGCATGTTTAAAAAAATAGTATGCATGGTGCTTCTTTCATTGCATATCCTGCTTCTTATACAGTTAAGGGGGTGACTAATACAGGAGATGTGTTTCTGTGATAGCACTCTCAAATTGACCCTCATGTCTTACAACTCCAGGACACACACAATATTTGATCTCTCTGGCCCTTTCCCAGGGTTGTTCACAAGATCTAGAGTATTCACCAAAGGTGAGTGCCTGTCTTTACAACATATTTTATAAAAGACCGCAAAGTTCATCATGACTCTTGCTGAGAGCATTTTCACCCTGAGAAGCCAGCTGCTATATCAAGAGGACATTCAGGAGGCCCATTGAGAGACAAGATGCATATGGTAGGAAGAAGGCTTGGGGACTGGACAGCAGTGCGGAGTTTGGACCATCTACAACCAAATGAATGCACCTAGAAATGGAGTCTCCAGATCCAGCCAAGTCTTGATGAAACTAGAGCTGCTGTTTAACCGCTACCACATCAGAGTCTCTGACCCAGAGCCACACCAAAACACCGCTCTCTACTTTCTGCTCTCACAAATTGGGTGAGATAATTAATGCTTATAATTTTCAACCTGTTAGATATAGAGCTTGGTTGTTACCCAGCAACATAAAATTAAAATAACTTTGTGCCACTAAGCCTGGGATGTTGGCTAGGAACTTGTAATTTCACCTTTGTTCTGGTTGCCAATGTGGACAAACTGTTAGGATCTTCTTCCCTAGTTCTGTCTTTATTTTTTCATTCCCATTCTCAATCTTTTATCCATTGATTTGAGCTTCATTCTTCCAATACATTTACCACAAACTTTTGAAGACCTTTATGGGGAAATGAATGAGTTAACAGTGGAATGAAATAAAAATGGTAAATAATAAATAATATTATAGTATTATTGAGTCATAGAGATCTCAATCATATATATTAATAAGTATTATTATGTTATATGTATTGCATATATTATATGTAAGACCATATATATGTAGATTATATGTGTGTGTGTATATATATGTGTGTATATATACATATATATACACACATATATATATATATAGTCTTTAGGATGAGCTTCCTAGAAGCAAATCTTGAAATTGGATGACATGGTGAAAGTTCTCTTAAACTATGAAGGGAATGAGGAGAACAAGATGGTGAACACTAAGAAGCTTGGCTTTGTTGATACTGCAATGTCTCCCACATGATCATTTAGCTACTTCTTTTTTTTCTCTGATAAGACACTAAGACCTAGGCAACTTATAAAAAAAAAAACCTAATTTATTTGGGGCATGCTTACAGTTTCAGAGGGTTAGAATCTATGGCCATCATGGCTAGGAGCAAGGCAGAAGAAACAGCTAACTGCTCATATCTTTTTTTTTAATATTATTTTATCATTATTTTTTACTTACTCACTTTACATCCCACTCACTGCCCCCCATCCAGTCACCCCTTCCCACAAATCTTCCCCCATAGCCCCTCCCCTTCTCCTCTGAGAAGGGTATCCCCCTACCTGGCATTTCAAGTCTTTGTGAGGCTAGGTGCTTCATCTCCCACTGAGGCCAGACAAGGCAGTTCAGCTAGAAGAGCATATCTCATTTACAGACAAGTTTTTGGGATAGCCCCCACTCCAGTTGTTTGAGACCCACATGAAGATCAAGCTACATATCTGCTAAATATGTGTGTGGAGGTTTAAGTCTAGCCCAGTGTGGGGCAGTAGACCATGCCTGGAAACTTGGTAAGATTGGGTGGGTTCAAAGACAATGCCTCTGAGGACAGTAGGCATCTCCCTGCTCCCTACTAAGATTCCTGTCCCAGAACAGGAGACCAAACTCCCCACAAAGTGATATGGCATGTTGCCCAGAACAGAGTGCTCCATGCTAATGAGGTATCTAGAGGCCCTAAGGGTTTAGCCAATAAGCTTCCCTTCCTAGACATTCCTTCCTATAATAGGTATTTAATCTCTGGATCACCCTGAGGAGGTGGTGTGTACCTATTTTCCATGATGAACAATCAATAAACAGTTTAGAAGCAAAGGCTGTCTCTTTCATCAAGAACCACTCACTGTAGGGAGCTTGAAGAAAGTCTTTGTCTACAGAGATTCACTGCCACCTTAGTCTCCTATAGAAGGCCCCCTCCATACTCCCAGACAATAGCTGATAAGCTAAGGACAATTACTGATGAGCTAAGCTAAAGTTCCCATCATCCCCTACCCTGGGCTAACCCTCCGCCTATGAGGCCCCTTCATTATCAACTCCTCCTCGACTTCCAGCAGTGTCTTAGTGTCCAGGAGTTTGGGAATCCCTGGCCCATAGTCTGCTACCTTGTGAGTCAGAGACAAAGACCGCAGCACCCTCTCAGGCTTATAGATGTCTCCCTGCTCCCTACCAAGATTCCTGGCATGGTCCACTGCCCCACAGTCCAGTCCATGTATGCTCTTTGGTTGGTAGTTCAGACTCTGAGATTCCCCCAAGGGTCCAGGTTAGCTGACTCTGTTGGTCTTCCTGTGGGATTCTTATCCCCTTCAGCCCATAATCCTTCCTTCCATCATTCCATAAGAGTCCTAAAACTCCATCCACTGTTTGGCTGTGGGTGTCTGTATCTGTCTGAGTCAGCTGCTGGGTGGAGCATCCTCAGAGGACAACATACTCCTGTCTGCAAGCATGTACTCACTTACATAGCCATAAAATGCAGGTACCATGCTATATTCTACAGACCCAAAGAAGTTAAACAAGAAGGAAGGCCCAAGTGAGGAAGTTTGAATTTCACTTAGAAGGGGGAATAAAATAGTCATTAGAGGCACATAGAGGAACGGAACTGTGAGGCAGATGGGGAGGGGAATGGGAGGATACAGGATCAGGAATAGGCAAGGACAAGAAGATAGCTAGATATTCATGAAAATGAATGGAAATATGCAACTGACTGGGATTAGGATGTAGGGGGCATCTCCGGGACAAGACAGAGACCCAATTTAAGGCAGGCACACAAGAATCAATGGGGGTGGCTTTAGCTGTAATTCACTGCATTGGAAATATGGAACCTGAAAAGGCCACCTTCTGTAGCCAGGTAGGAACCCAGTAGAGTGAAAGAGACACCAACCCACTCACAAAGCCTTCAACCCAAAATTTAACCTGTCTACAAGAAATGAAGGCACGGGGAATGGAATGAAGATTGAGGGAATAGTCAGCCAGTAACAGGCCGAACTTGAGACCTCTCCCATGGGCAAGAGCTCACATCTTGATCTGCAAATAAGAGGCAGAGAGAGATACCTTAAGCCTACTCTCCCAACCACACCAACACACACACTCACAGTGACATACCTCTATTAAGGCCAAATTTTCTAATCCTTGCCAAACATTTACATAAACTAGGGACCAAGTATTCAAACAAAAGTCTCTATAGGTCATTTTCATTCAAATGACCACAATAGGGAATATGGAATATACAACAGTGCTTCAGATGGTGATATGGGACAGAACAAATGGCCTTCCAAATCTCCATGCAAGTGACCCACTGGCCACAAATAGTAGGGAGGTATGATTCCAAGTACTCTATATATTCACACAGGCACTTTGTACACACACACACACACACACACACACACACACACACACACACACACACCATATATATGGAAGGGAACTAACAGACTCTGGGTAGAGACCTAAAATCCACTCTGTCTTGGAATGATCCCCTGACAGTGATGCATGCCTCTGTGCTTAGCCTTATACACTACAGGTACAAACATGAAAGAGAAAATACTTGACAAAATCTACCATTGAAAGACTCCATAATTGTAAAAGTAATAGACTATCTCCCCCAAATTCCAGCAAAATTAGCAATTTCTACCTAGACATTGAACTTTCTCTAATTCCCAGGAGTTCCAAACCCTTCTCTCACACAGGTTGTCAAGACACAGTCATTTGCCTTTAGAGAAAAGAGTGATAAGAGATGCAAATGCTGTTTCAACAGCTCTGGGCCCAGACTCCAAATACTGTCTAAGCACTGCCATCAGTCTTAAGTAAGCAGAGAGCTTACATAAGAAGAGGGTGAGCATCCACTTCTGTGTTTGCTAGGCCCCGGCATAGTCTCACAAGAGACAGCTACATCTGGGTCCTTTCGATAAAATCTTGCTAGTGTATGCAATGGTGTCAGCGTTTGGATGCTGATTATGGGGTGGATCCCTGGATAAGGCAGTCTCTACATGGTCCACCCTTTAATCTCAGCTCCAAACTTTGTCTCTGTAACTCCTTCCAAGGGTGTTTTGTTCCCACTTCTAAGGAGGGGCATAGTGTCCACACTTCAGTCTTCATTTTTCTTGAGTATCATGTGTTTAGGAAATTGTATCTTATATCTTGGGTATCCTAGGTTTTGGGCTAATATCCACTTATCAGTGAGTACATATTGTGTGAGTTCCTTTGTGAATGTGTTACCTCACTCAGGATGATGCCCTCCAGGTCCATCCATTTGGCTAGGAATTTCATAAATTCATTCTTTTTAATAGCTGAGTAGTACTCCATTGTGTAGATGTACCACATTTTCTGTATCCATTCCTCTGTTGAGGGGCATCTGGGTTCTTTCCAGCTTCTGGCTATTATAAATAATGCTGCTATGAACATAGTGGAGCATGTGTCCTTCTTACCAGTTGGGGCATCTTCTGGATATATGCCCAGGAGAGGTATTGCTGGATCCTCCGGTAGTACTATGTCCAATTTTCTGAGGAACCGCCAGACGGATTTCCAGAGTGGTTGTACAAGCCTGCAATCCCACCAACAATGGAGGAGTGTTCCTCTTTCTCCACATCCTCGCCAGCATCTGCTGTCACCTGAATTTTTGATCTTAGACATTCTGACTGGTGTGAGGTGGAATCTTAGGGTTGTTTTGATTTGCATTTCCCTGATGATTAAGGATGTTGAACATTTTTTCAGGTGCTTCTCTGCCATTCGGTATTCCTCAGGTGAGAATTCTTTGTTCAGTTCTGAGCCCCATTTTTTATGGATGGATCACAGGGCTCCCAACGGAGGAGCTAGAGAAAGTACCCAAGGAGCTAAAGGGATCTGCAACCCTATAGGTGGAACAACATTATGAACTAACCAGTACCCCGGAGCTCTTGACTCTAGCTGCATATGTATCAAAAGATGGCCTAGTCGGCCATCACTGGAAAGAGAGGCCCATTGGACACACAAACTTTATATGCCCCAGAACAGGGGAACGCCAGGGCCAAAAAGGGGGAGTGGGCGGGTAGGGGAGTGGGGGTGGGTGGGTATGGGGGACTTTTGGTATAGCATTGGAAATGTAAATGAGCTAAATACCTAATAAAAAATGGAAAGAAAAAAAAAAAAAAAAAAAAAAAAAAAAAAAAAGAAGAGGGTGAGCAGCACCCATGTGCTTCCTCCTTTGTATCATTATCCCTGGACTACTGATATTCAGGAGCCATTTTACATACACACTATTTAATAACTTGTCTCCATTTCCCTTCTTTCTTTGTAGAATTCATCACGGATAATCTAGGTATAGCAATAGCTCTCTTTCCATGCACGCTTGAGGATGTAGCCTAAGTTTATCTGACATTGGGCATAAAGGCATAAATTATTAAGCCCCGCTTGCCTGATCAAGAAGCTATCTTTCAGAAAAAAAATCAGGCTTCTGGGAACTGCCACTCACAGGAGCTCTATTTTCCAGCTCTCTGTCAGGGCTGCAGACACCTCTCCCAAAAGATTCATCAACCGCCAAACAAAAAGGGAAGGCAGGTCAATGACACCCAAATCTGCAGTTTCAGCAGCTTCAGAAGTTTCATGGAAAAAAAAAAAAAGAACACACAATCTCAAAGGAACATTAACAAAGAGTTTCAGAGTCCATAGGCTACCTGGAAAAGAGGCTTTCAAAACCCTGTATCAAATAAGCCTCTGATGCAGCAATGATGGACTACCAAGCAGAGCATTTGTGGGGATATGTCTTCTTTGTATTATTAGCTCATGTGTAGGTTTATATGCTATTATTTTTAGCAGTACCATTTTACCAAAGAATTGATTCATGATGGTATACATGTTATTTTGACATATATGTGAATGAAACATACTAAATGATTGAAATCTATAGAATATAGATAGTGTCTTACAAGTAAAAAAAAAAATCTTCTTTCAATACATCCTCAACTATTCCTGTAGCTTGACCCTAAGTTGTATAAGATGACAGGAACCATTGTATGTTGTGGCTTTGCTCACTTCATATGTGCAGACGTTGAAATTCTGAGAGGTTAAATCCACTCTCTCAAGAGCACATACAACCTATTGTAGAAGGCCATTCACCTATCTCACTCTCTAAATCAGTTCTGGTGATATCATAGTTCAACTAAAAAGGTTATAGACAAATTTAAACTCCAAAGAGGTGGTGTATAAGATTTGAAGACTCTTTTGAAGATGAGACACAACACAATGAAACTCTAATAGATGAAAGGCTTTATTACTTACAGCTCCAAAAGACAGAAGGCTGCCAGACAGTGCAACATAGAAGGCGCCACCAAGGAAGGCAAAAGCAAGCTGGAGATAGAAGAAAGGGCTCAGCAATCAAAGCAGGCTAGGTTTTTGGGTAGGTAAGCTAATTGGATAAATTGAAGCACTTGGATGGAGGCTGGAGACAGGATCACTAACCTAGCTGTCCAATGTCTTGCCCTAGTGTGATTCAGATGAGTGACTAGCACGGCTAGACTGCACATAGTAACGTAAGTGAAATGGCCAAGGTGTGACTTATCCACGTGCAGAATGAGCAGCCAGCAATTGTTAGCCATGGTACTATAACTGGAGGAAGTAGCATCCCCTCACAATTAAATTATGCTTTTATTCTTTTTTTACATTACTGTAACCATAATATTGACAAAAGTGATGTAAAAGAGAAGAGCTTCCTTTTAGGAACTTGTGGATTCAGAGGGGTCCAATGTAGTAGGGAAGGTATGGTAGAATATCTCAGTTCTTGGTAGTGGTGGTAGAATCAGGTAGCCAAGTCTGCTTACATCACACTAGACCAAAAAAACAGTGGAAACTAAGGCTTATATATAACCTTTAAAGGCTCACCACTAAAGATCTAGACCAGCTAGACCCCACCTCCCAAAGTTATTTCCAGCACTAGCTGGACAACATGTATTCTAAGCACAAGCCTAATGGAAGACATTTTAAACTTCATCTTAGTTACTTTTCTATTGCAGTGACAAAACGACGTAACCAAGGCAACTTATAGAAGTTAGCATTTGTTTGGGGTTTACGGTTTCAGAGGGTGCATCCATGACCATTATGGCAGAGAGAATTGCAGCAAGCAGTCAGACATGGCTCTGGAGCAGTAAATGAGGGATAACTCCATATATGATCCTCAAGAAGGAGGCAGAAAGAGCTAACTGGGAATGATGTAGACTTTTAAAACCTGCAAGTCCACTCTCAGTGACACACCTCTGCCAATAAGACTACATCTCCTAAACTTCTTCACCCAGGGACCAAGTATTCAAATACCTGAGCCTTTGGAGGCCATTCTTGTTCAAACAATCTTAACATAGGTATATGGAGAGCCGGGTCCTATGCCAAGCCACATACAGAGAAGCAACTGTGAAAAACATCAAATGATAAAGACACTTGGTTGGAAGATGGGGTATTGAGGTCTTCTCTTACTCCTCTAATGTGGGAATCTTGTTTTCTGAGCAGGTATTAGGAAAAGTTCCCGTTATGAAGCCCAAATTGACTTTGAACTCATGACCCTCCTGCCTCAGCCTCCCCAGAGCTAGAATATACAGCTATATAACTTCATTTATCCATCAGGTTCTTCATCTGTAGACTGATAATCCACATAATTTATCTCCAATGACTTTTATGGAGATTAACTATAGTAACATATACCAAACATTCATAGCTTATATGTTTGCATTTTATATATGTATATATGTATATATATATGTATATATATATATTCATGAACAAACAAGTTTACATACTAATTGCAGATACCACCCAAATTAAATAGAAAGATCTTTTTAAAAGATCATGTTCTGATCATTACAGTTAACACACCAGCTTCCTAGCTCTCAGGGAGAATCTTTTTACTACCACAAAGACTGAGGTATAAATTATGAATTCTTGATACAATAGCTCATGATAGCTTCTTCCAACATGCTGTATTCTATTGCCTCAAAATAATAAACTGCTAAGACAATATCATGCATCATGTTAGTGGTGGAGAATTCGGTGAAACTCCCAAGGCAAGGAACTTGAGGCTCACAGGCAGACACTAAGTTTCATCCTTTGTTGCTTCATCCTTCTTTGTAAAGTCCTGATTTTTACAGAGCAAAAGAAACCTTAACTTATAATAATCAGAAAAAAATATATATGGATCATGAAAACTCCAAATTCTTGGAGAACACAAAACTTTAAAATTATCAGGGGCAAAAGCAATACAAAAATAAATCAATTCAGACTTAGAAAGACTACTTTTTGGAAAAGATTTATAAGGGGGATCAAGGAATGGAAGTCTGAATATAAAACATTCAGCAATCTTTCCCCGGCTTTCAGAGTCCTCATTTCTCACTTCATGTGTCTCAGGAAGCATGGTTCTTTTGATGTGAATAAAGGAGCCTCAAATTGGACTCAGCCCTGACTCTGTCTCATTAATGTTTCTTCCCTTGTCAGAAATGGGTGGTCTGGAGCAGACACCACAGCTAAGGATGGGACCTGCCTGTTAGAGTCCTAACTTGGGTTCTCACCTGTTTCTGAAGAGCTTTCCAGAAGAACTCCTCATCAATTCCCAACAGATAGTTGTTCTTCTGTGCTTTTTCACCACAGGAACATGACACAGGTGAATTATTCAACTCCATATATTTTCAGACATCATAGTGCATACTTTATGAAAGTGCTGAATCCTAGCCACTAGGAGATCATCAGGGAAATAGTAGCACATACTTTAAAGATTCTTAGCAGGATATTTCTTTGGTTTGGTTTGAGCTTGGGTTTAGGTTTAGGCTGTTGGCTTTGTTTTGGTTTGTTTGGCTTGTTTGTTTGTTTGTTTGTTTGTCTGTTTGTTTGTTGAGACAGGAGCTCACTATATAACTCAGGCTAGGGTTAAACTGGTGATACTTGTTCATCGGCCTTCCAAGGGTTAGTTTTAGAGGTATATACTACCACATGAGATTAAAATGTTTAATACTTTTAAAGCACAGTAGCCTGTGTGGTCTACTTCTAGAAGAATATCATCAATAAGGAAGCTAGTTCAACCCAAAGAAAAATCCCCCACCGCTACTCACTCACAATTTAAAATACTTTGGATGCCTACTTACTAATGCATATATGTACTTTCTTGTAATTTTAAGACTTTTCCTATTATGTTACTCTAAATTATCCTTTATCTACCAATAACCCGCCTTTGAGAACTGTCCCTTCTATCTGACTGGACAGAACAAGGTCACTTCTCCATCATAAGGCAGGCACTTGTGAGGAAAATCAGACATTGCACTAGGCTTAAACAGGTAAGGGTTCATTGTCAGGACAGGTGGGAAAGGAGGACACAAAATACATTTACGATTCTGAAACTTCACTGAGCTGGAGCTGCGTTGGGTGCAGTAACATCATCAGTTCTAGAGCATATGGTTTAGCATTTGAAATACATTATCTTACTCAGTTCTGAAATACTGTGACACTCATTAATAACCATACTTTAGATGTGAAAAAGAAATGACTGTATGAAGGACCAGTAGCATGGCCAATGGATCCGTAACATACAACATCATACTCCTTTTCCTGATGGTGCCTGAACGTGGCAAAGCCAATCCAATTCCAAAATCCTTTGCATTTCCCCAGTGTGCTGAAGTAAAGACCTCAATGGCTGTTGTTTCTGTTGGGCTGTCATAATCAGCTGCTGCTATATCACTGGTTAGTTTTCTTTGGAAGATCCTGGCAAAGAACAGGTCAGAGATGCTGTGCATAGAGCTGTTTTGTTTATTCCAAAGCCACCTAAATCAAATTTAGCTATGTTGGGATTATTCAGCAAAACGACCACACAGAAAAACAGAGAGAGAGAGAGAACAAGAGGCTTGCCAGGAAGTGCCAAGAACAATAGAGTTATTAGAAGATACCAAAATAACATTGATTTGCTGGGGAAAATGTTCCTGTTGTGATCTGCACACACTGATACCACAGATGGACCCAGCTTAGCTGAGGCAAGCTCTCTGCTTCAGCTGTTTACTTAAGCAGCACAGGGGTTCTCAGAAATAGTTGCTATGCCAACCAGTCCTGGGACTATATATACATTCATGACCAGGGCTTATTCCTAGGGCTTTGTTACCTCTCTTTCAAAAGTTTGAATCTCTCACTGCTAAACTGCTTACATTCATGCATTACTGCCTCTGATAGCCAGCAGCCTTTCCCCCAGCAGGTGAAAGAAAAAAGATATAAAGAAATAAACCAAGTGGAGCTCTGCAAGCCAGGCTGAGCCACCTTCCCACGTCATACTTTTTATAGTCAGGAACCAGATTATTCTCTGGACCCAGGTCTCTAAAGACAGGATGACTCGATGGCAAAGGGCAGCAACCGTGTCACATTTTTTTAATGATTACACGTGAGTATCAGCACACACATTCTCAGCGGATAAAACAGAGGGTGCTTTTGAGAAGCCAGGATGATGGTGTGTTTTGAAATTTCTTTACCACAGTTTTAATGGGACACATTTCAGAAATAACCATTAGCCAACAAATATGGTCAATCAATCTACCTCTGGTCTCCTGCTAGAGCCGCATTTAAATAAAACAGTAATGTTGAAAGCTGAAGAGCGGATGCTCTTTAATTACCTTTTCTCCTGTTTATGTTACTTTGATGGCTTTTGTTCAATTGCATCTGAATTTTCAGTCTGTTTATTTTATAATTATTGGATGACTACATGCTGCACAGCCACTTCAATTAGATTTTGATGGCTGATAAAACCATTGTTGACAGGGAATGCACAAATGAATTTGGAGAAACCAGATTAGTGATGTTTGCATTGTTGCATTTAAATAAAATAAAATGTCCTGGCAGCAAATGTGATTGAATCTGGAGGAAAAAAATTAGGAAGAAAGAGAAATCGGTTCCATGAGAAATGGTGCTTTCAGGGAAGCTGTTTCTTGATAAGCTGTCGTTTTAAACCTCAAGTGTCCGGCTACTTCTTCTTCAGACAGATTATGAAATTGAAAAACAATCATATAATCTCTTCTAACAAGAGGTTTTCCAGTAGACAGATTGTTTGAAAGGAGAAAGAAGCAGAAAGAGAAAACAAGACCTAAATACTTATAATACATGCTAAATCCATTTGAACTGGGAAGGTACAAAAGCATCATGGTAAAGCATAAGGGTTAAGACTTTTTTGTTCACCCAGAAAATCAAGATTCAGGGAGGGGAACTCGGAAACACTTCTATCTTCTACTAACAGCTCAAACATGGCAGATGAGGCAAAGTGCAAACCTTCTACTTCGTAGGAACAGACCTTGCTCAAGCAGGGCCAGGCCTGCACAGTCACCACTGTAACAACCATGTGAATGACGGTGTCTTAATGTGAAAATATTTTCAAAGAGAATGGAAATCTGCTACTTCTTCCAAATCCATAAAGCTAGGGAGCTGACACACAGCACACAAGACAGCCACGCAGAGCTGGTCATATTGAACAGAGACCAATCTCCACGCAGCATGACCACCTGGGCTGTGTATGCACTAAACTTAGCATGTCTGTGAAGACCCCATACTGCAGCCCCAACCATGTAGGCTCTCAGGCTCAGATGGAACATATAAAGCTGGCCAAGGCAGGCCTTGGATCACCACCCATGACTACCCTAATGCCAGTGCCCTTGACCATTTGGTTATTACAGATTATCCATTGTGTTTGTCATCTTGGATAACCTCCGCTTATTAAATTCATCTTCTGTTTAATGTCTCTGACCTTGTTCATTGAGCTGAATTCAAGGTCTTTACCAGAAAAGCTCAGTTGTGTTGAAAGTGAGGCAAGGCTCACTAATGAGATTCTAAATAACCTGACATTAAATGTTCTGGAAAGCAAACCCAAAATGCTCGGTAGCTCATCTGATTTTTAATTTCACTGTTTGTTAATAGAGTCAGGAAACAACTACACAGAATTGCCTATGTGCCAGGTTCTTTTCTAAGCACTTTATGAATACCAATTCATTTAATTGTTAAAACATTCCAAAAATGTTACATATTTCAGTTTCTTCCAGACCCATCTCACAACTAGGGAACAAGAGAAGAAAGGGCTCCCTCAACTACTATGAAGGGGAAGGGTAGACCATACAAACTTAGTCTAGAGCCCACCTTGTGCTTTGCAAATATTTGCTGAGTCTGTAAGGGTGTGTATGGGAGGAGTCGGGGGCACAAATAATCTCTCATTGTACACATTTAGGTGTTCCCATTGTATACTCCTTGTTTACTAAACAATTAAGTTATTCATCTGTTATTATTACCTATTTTATGATATAATGTCTTTTAGCTACCATTAGACATTGATTCTGTGAAAACCAAACAATACCAAAATCCAAAGATGCATGAGACTATTGAATACATTAGCACAGTTGTTTCATATAAGCAATAAGTCCCTTGTACATACTCATATTTTCTACATTACTCAGAATAGTTGATCCAATGTAAATAACAAGAAACTGTTATTGTAGATTTGGGGATTAATGGCAAGAAAAATTTCTGTACATTGTTGAAACAGAAAGAATTGTTTTCTTAAACACATTCCTCTACAGTTGGTTGAATCTTCAAGCTGAATTTGCATCTGTAGCAAGGAGAAGGTAGTGCTAAAGTAGTTGGAATGTTAGAAACTTGTTTCTAATTATTAGTAAGTACTAAAAAAATTACTGACATTTCAATATACAAATTTTATGGCTAATATTCAAATTTTATTTATAATATACTTGATATACAACTAAACTGTTTTTATTCTTTCCTTTCACACTTAGTAATTAGCTCTGTAAATACCATATCTATTTGTAAAATGTTCCCTACCTACTCTCCAGCTGTGTACAGAGTTTCATTTAGTCTTTGTACAAGTCAATGAATTCATCTAAGTGTTATGTTCTCAAAGTGGTAGAGAAAATCATCAGACAGGGGAACATCAAAGACAGAATAGTGTATTATTTGGAGGCTGAAGAGATGGCTCAGTGATTAAGAGCAATTGCTACATTTATAGAGGACCTAAGTGCAGTTTCCAGTACCCAGACAGTGGCTAACAACCATTTATATCCCCAGAGTCAGGAGACTTCAAGCACTCTTCTGAACTACAATAAACACCAAGCATGCACATGATCCACAGACATACATATAAGCAAAACACTCATTCACAAAAAATAAACCAGTCTTTATTAGGAGTCTAATCAATATGTGACTACAATCTCGCTGTTTTGTGTCTTCTTGCCAGAAGCTGATGACTCGGTGAAGAAATTATTTAAATTTTCCTTAAGAAAATAAAACCTACTGGGGCCATTGAGTAAGATTCTTTACATGGACCAAAGGTCTGTTGGGAAGTGCATACGTTCAAGTTTAAGCATCTGTTACACCAGAGTCTACAAATGATTTGAATTTTTCCCATTATGTTAATTCAGTCCTCAAATGAAATTTGGTTATGGAGTTTGAGAGCAGCCATCTTCATACTCATGGGGCATAAGTTAGTAGCAATAGGAGTTGTTGAATGTTCAAGGAGGGGTTCAATGAAACAAAAGGATTATCACAATAAAAACTCTGCTTTTGCCTGTTGTGAGCTTAGTTGTGTGTCTGTATGCTTGCAATGGCCAGGAATCATTCACCTTCTCTCCCGCGTGCCCTCTGCTCTGCCCCACCCACAAGTAAACATCACACATCTACAATAACAAAGCAGGAGAAAGCAAGATTTACTAGACAAAGGCATATGTGTGAGGGCTATCTGGGCAGATCAAGGAGGTTGGCTCTTGACCACGTACCAGGCAGACATACCACCCAAGTGCCCAGAAGCTGGGCCAATGGGTTATGTCATGGGTCAGGTAAAAGTAACTGGCTTTCTGATTTTCATTTCAATTACACATGATTTTTTTCAACATAGCTTATAGATAAATCTTGGGGCAGAATATGAGAAATGCAGTTGTACATTTGATCTGAATTTTTAGTGCAGATGATCCTGAACATCTTGGGTACGTGACAAGACTTGATAGATGGTTTTACTTCTTCATCTAAAGAGGAGAAAGTTGGGTGAAGTGTGTGAACTCCTAACAATCAGCAGGAGCTGCTTTTCTGGGATTGTGGCATGAATATGTGGTTTATGATAGGCATTGTGTTTATGTGGTTCCTTCAGTGTTGACTTTCATCATGCCAGAATGTGTCCATATAAAAAACAAAATGCTGGTTAATAAGTGCTGATTTTGCTGATAATGCTGACATTTTATCTATTTTTTTAAGTGTGTTTTCTCCTCATCAAATATAGTAGTTTCTCCTTAATGAATTTTGAGAAAAATTGGGAAATTTAACAGGGAAGAAAGATAATATATGGCCCATGTCAAGTGTGTTTCCCATTGTCTCTTGCATTCATTTGGCATGACATATCTGGAGAGAAATTACAAAATAGCCAAGACATGAATCAACCAACTCCTATCCTGCCTCTCCTCTCCATCTTCTTTACAGGGATGAAGCAAGGAAAGAGGGAAGGGACAGGAAGGCAGAGGAAAGGATATGGGAAATCCTTCCAGGTTTCAACCTCCACAATGAAAATGAAGCTTCTTACCAACTCTCTTCCCTATGAGCTGCTAGAGTCAGAAGTCTGGGGTGCGGGGTTGGTGTGGGGAGCTCTGTTCCTTCCTCCTCCTTACTGATGGCCAGGTGAGCGGTTTCATCTTTGACCCTCCCTAATCTCACTAGCTCCATTTCCTTGTGCTCTGATTGCCTCTCAGCTGTGATTGCTCTTCCCCTCTTCCCTTTCTCCAGCCACCTCTGCTCACCAGTTATCCCCTTTCTTCTCTTCCCATGACCCCTTTCTGTGTCCCAGGCTGCTCTCCAGGACCTTCTGATCTCTCCGGCCTCAGCAGCTTTCCCTAAAAATCACTTGCTTGGGATTTTCTTTGCAGCATCTCTGCCTTTTCAGGGCATTTCTCCTCTTTCTGTAGAAGTTAGAAAATTCTCTAAAGGTTCCGAGATTAATTTTGGTTTGGGTGAACACCAAAAGGTGTGGATGCTTACAGCAATTTTTACTGAAACTCCTTGGACTGGAAAATCTCACTAAGAAACTTGACCTTATGAAAGTTCAAGTACTTGAGTTTCATGAAGAGAATAACTTCCCCTCACAAACAGGCCTGTCTGCTTCTTTTCAGCAAGGTGAAATGACCATTGTTCACCATGAATCATTTCATGTCTCTCACTTGACTATGCTTTTCAAGATTATAAAACCCATCATGCCCGGCTTTAAGAAGGAACTCAAATGCTCATTCATTTACCTATTTGTTCAATTATCCAATGCCTACTATGTGCCAGAAGTATAGGCAGCTGGACTTTATTTCTCTCACCATGGGGATAATTACAGTTTACAATAAATACAATTTTAGGCAAGAGATATCGTGTGTGACTTAAACTAGATAGGGAATGTTGAAAGCATTACTGTATACATAAATCTCCCTATGACCCTTCTCCCATTGTGAAAAATTTAATATAGATATTCAACATTGTTATTTACCTCCGACAACCTTGTAATACACATTTAGCAGGAAGTTGTAACTTCTAAAATATGTGTTTATATGATTCACATCATAGAGCAGCCTAGGTGCTTTTAGATTCAAAGTTTGCATTGACCCTGCCCTTCTAGATCATTCTTCCATGACTCTATAACCATAAAGAATACAAAAGGACAACAAAGTTTCCTTTCTAAAATTTCTCTACCAAACATTTAATGTCTGTGTAACATTTATTTTCTCTCCTCTATTTTGTTTCATTTTATCATGTCTACATTGCTTGGGGAAGTTTAAAATGAATGTTTGTGGCCACCTTGGAGCACAATTCTACAATCTGAAAATACTTGAGACATTGAAGCAGAGGTTAAACCCTGCCCTCTCTCCTACTCTTGTCTCGCCATTTGCTTGCCCACCTTTGGTACAGGAGTCCTGAAAGGGTGTTACATAGAAACACTAAGGAATTGTAAGATTTGGCTGCAGAGTCTTTCTTCAAAACAAGGTATGGGTGCTTCTAGGTGGCCAGGAAAAGTACTCTTGACTTCATTCTCCAGCAGTTTCTTTTTACAGATTACAATTCATGTAGTTAATAATTCCTTTTCACTTGGAGTTTGGCTCTTTCTTTCTTTCTTTCTTTCTTTCTTTCTTTCTTTCTTTCTTTCTCTCTCTCTTTCTTTTTTCTCCCCTCTCCCATCCCCACTCCACCTCTTCCTTTTCTTCTTTTTTTCCTCTTTCTCTTCTTTTTGTTTTACTAGGGAGTGAACACAGAACTTTCCATATGCTATTAAGCATATTAGCTATAGCCACATGTAAGCTGGCTTTGAGTCCATTCTGTAGCTCAGGAAGACCTCAAATTTGTGGTCCTCCTGCCTTGGCCTCCTGAGTACAAGTCTACGCTACCAGGTCTGGTGAAACTTAAGCTTCTGGTGATAATTGTACAGCCCTACCCTGCTGAAAATGTAGTAAAAAAAATATTTTCATTATGACACACTCCCTGCACATTCATAACAGGATTCCTGGAATATGTAAACTTAGGGAAGGCAATTGATACAGTTTCTAAATCCCAAGAGTGTTTTGTACTGCGGGGTAAAGGAGTCCATGTACTCATGAGAATGCTTTTTTGGGGGGAGTGACTGGCAGCCATTGATTTGCCATGGCTAATTTTGACTCAAGCATCTGTTAAATATTTATAAATAATCCTTTAAACAAGAATGCAACAACTATTCGGCTGCATTCTGCAGCATGGTGAGGTGGTGGCAGTGGACAAAAGGACAGTAAGATTACAGGAATTTCTTGGGTTCCTTAAGCATGTAAGAAACCTATCCACATAGAAAGTGTAATCACAATAGTAAATTCCTGCCAGAAAACAAGGGGCCAGGAATGGGTCTTCCAGACAAGATATGATATTCCCGTGTACACTGAGTGCCTACACCATTTCAACTCTGTGCCAGGATGTTAAATATCACATGGAAGTCAGAATGGTATTCAATGAATAATTCAGATTAATCTTACTAGAATTAATGCTTATATTTCCACTCACTTCCTAGTGGGCAATCTGTAAAAGCATGGACTAACCTTCCTGATATAACTATCTCTGTATTTGGAGAACTTGGGCATGGAGGAGCATAGAAGCTAAGATGAAAAGCCAGGATCTATGTAAGATCACCTCAATTATGGAGGGGTGAATAATAAAAGCAGACATGTAATGCTCAAACACATATAAATGACCAGTCCTAATAAAGCTCAGAATACCACAGATCAGTATAAATTTCCACAGTTGTCAAGAGCACATTAGGCATCATTATTGAGAGAAACCGATGCTATACATTCAGCCACTGAACACAGAGGACCTCTAGGAACTATATCACCCCTCCCCAGGCTTGCTTCTGCTGATTTGAATCTGCACTCTTTTGCTAACATTGAACAGCTTTCTGAGTTCTGTGACTCTTTTGATGGAACTACTAGAATTGAACAACAGAGATTTCTCAACAACAGCCTCACTAGGAATCCTGAAGGCAACTGATGGTTGGTTTCAGCAATGATAGTAGTCTTAAGCTATCGAAATTGCAGATGGAGCTATGTGAGAGATGAGGGAGAATCTGAAAATCTAGACATTCTAAAGTGACTTCCTGGGGGCTCTGTCCATTGGGATGCCAGCTGTCTCCTTGAAATTCCCTTCCACAGCATTTCTGGCTCACAAAAGTGGTCTGGGGTACCTGGGAAGCTTCCACAAAACAGACATCCAGAGGATTCCCCACACACACCTCTCAATCCAGGACTCCAGAAAAGGAAAGAAATGGACGCCAGTCAGTTCATCTCCCTTTCATTTTCAGCATAGCACTTATTCAGTGTATTATTCTAAAGCCGGTTCTCAATATCAACTCATTAAGGGAAAAGATAATTATGATATTAACATCTTGCTTCTAAACACTTAGTGAAGTCACAAGCATTTAGCATCCCCCTTCAAAGGGACCGGTAGCAACCTATCCTACCCGGATTATTCAAATGCAAATCTCAGAGTGATGCTGAACACTGACTGGATTTCGTTTCATTTCCTGCTACAGAGCAGATGGCATTTGTTCAGTGAGCCAAAATTCCAACTGCTGGTTGGACTAGAAGGAAAATGCAGGTATGTGTACAGCTCCACCTTAGAAAGCAACACTGCATTCTTGGAAAAGATTATGTACCTCTAGGCTAATTTCCACTTACAATAACAATCGCATGTTGCCAAACAGAAAGGCTTTCCCCGCACCAACAGTTTGCCTTATTACAAGATTCCAAGCCAGAGAGCAGGCATGTAGGTTGCATGATGGCAAACACCCAGGGTTTCTTCTTGCCCAAAATACCTGTCATATAATAACAGCACTCAACAAATGGAAACACTGTGTGGATACCATGTCAGTCGTAAGTCCCCTTGCTGTAGCTGAGGAAGGACGCCCCAGGACTGACCTGCGCTCACTCTCCACCTATGTTACTTCTTTTCATCCACACAACAGCCCTGGAGAGAGAAGGTGTCATCGCTCCCACTTCACAGCGATGATGAATCCAAAGCTCACATAGGTTACAGGACCTGCCCAAGCTAACAACAGCCAAGTCAGCCTTCCAGCCCAGTTCTGCCCGCCTAAAAACATTTTTTTTATCACTACACATTGAGTGTTCTGGTTAATTATACACTCTGATTATAGTGATTTATCCTATATATCACTAACTAATTGCTAATTTTCAAAGAATTAAAGTCCAGTAAAAAAAAATTATTCCTGAGTCTAGAAGCACTAAAATTCTACAGAATATAATCAGATTTTTCTCAAATGTTTCAAATGGTCCTTTAAACCCTTGTGATGTCTCAGGTGCATCATTTAGAAGAGTGATCGTGCTAATGAAGTATGGGTCAGAAGAATAACAGATAAATCAGCTTCCACTTACATATAATCACTACACTAATTCTCATAAATACTACTGCAGAGTTCAGGAGGTGATGATCTACTAACTTTTTTTTCAGCTCAAGTTAACAAATCTTTATCTAGACTTCTTTGTGCCAAGCCCTGTGGTAAGGTCTGGGCAGCAATAGTAAGTGTGATATAATGCCTGTCCTCACAGAGACACATTTTGACTATAGAGTACTCTATTATCACTCTTATGGTAGAATTACCTTGTCAATATTTAATTGGCTGTAAGAGGAATATTAACAGCTCTACACCTAGTTACATTTTTTAGAAGTCTATGTGTGGTATGTCCATTGATGTTCTAAAGGACTAAATAATTTTTTCTCTTCTCTTCTTTTTTTATACTAGCTGTTCAAATGAGCTATCTATTGCTACCTTTCATGTGCCCTAAGCTTTCTTCTTAAAACCTTTCTCTGTGCACACACACACACACACACACACACACATTCACACACCTTAGTTAATAAATTACTTGTTTTTGTTCTTTGCAGTGTTGCCTGGCATCAGTCACTATTCACTGGAATCTTGAAAAAGAATCCTTCTTCTGAGTCTTGGGAGGGGAGAAAAGCAAGGAACAAAGGGGGAAGGAAGGGAGGAAAAAGGCATACTTCTTTTTGGCAGCTGTCTGGGAAGAGGAGACTCTTCATGAGCTCACTGGATCAAAGGCAAGTAAGAAGTTTCCAGACTGCCAGTCACAAAGCCACCAAAAACTCACTTTTAATGAAAAAAGAAAGAAAGAAAGAAAAGAAACTGTTAACTCCTGCACGGTTGTAAAATACTTACCAAAGACACCTTCCCTGCTAAGTGCCATTCATTTCAAGAGTGAAATGCAGTAACAGAGAAAACCGCCCAGGGCACCTGGGAAGGAGAGAAGGATGGAAGTGTGTGGTTCAACTGTCCCTGTAGGGGAGGGGAAAGTGTCATTCCTTGACAGCTACCCCACTTAACTGCTGCGCAGTCGGCCCTATTTGGTACCAGTGAAAATTCAGCCTTCCAGCAGCTCCCCTGCCATCTGCCTTGTGACTACCAGCCTACAGTTACACACCTTGAATGCTTAAAGTCCACAGTACTCCCAGGGACTGCCTTTTCGGGGGCAATTAGAAGATCCATGGAAAGAAAGCCTTTACTTTGCCACTTGGCTGAGGTTTCAGAATGTAATTGAAATTCTGGTGGAGTATTCAGATGATAATATTTCCTGCTTTCTCTTCTTTACCTCTGTGCTGCTTTAATACCCATAGCCGGCAGCCATGGGAGCTAAGGGAGTGACAAATGGCTGCCAGGAAAGTCTGAGACTCTAGAAAATCAGCAGAGATGTTACTCTACTGGCAACGAAGAAAAAGAAGAAATAAAAACAGAAAGTGAGCCTGCCTCTTGGCCTCAGGGCTCCACCAGGTACCTGGCAATTTATTCACACTGAAATATGAAGAGATTCCGCACGGAACCATTTGCATTGTGGGGTTTGGGGGTGTTTTTCTTTGTTTGTTTTGTTTTGAATCCTTTTATTTGGATTTGAGCAGTTACCATTTGAAAGTTCCCTAGGATGGGGCTGAGAAGAAGCTGAGACGATAGTTCAAAACCTAGAGAGGAATAGAAAAACTTTAGCTTTCACATTAAACTGCACCAGTAGAGTATATTCTTTCAAGAAAACCAAGATCTTGCTCTACCAAAATATATCAATCTCAAGAAGAAGAAGAACAACAACAACAGCAAAACAAAAACAAAGTGATGGGCAAGTTGGAAGTTTTCCCCCTACAAAATGTATAGCTAGGATAGAGAACCAGCAAAAGATGGTCTCAGCCTTCATAGTCCTAGCTGTGACAAAAACTAAATGACTTAATGGCCAGTTTACATCCTTTGAAGCCTAAAAATCTAGATTATCTCCTCATATGTTTATGACCAGAAAAATCCTCTCAAATGCTGGTACGTGCAGTTGAGAAGTCAACTTCTAATTTGTTTTTTGGGTTTCAGAGACAAGGTCTCACTACGGAGCCTAGGCTAGGTCCAACTCATGATCTTCCCCCCTCGGCTCTCGTATTGCTGAGATAACAGAGGTATGCCACCAGGTCCAGAGTGAAATAGTTTGGATTTGGATGAGGCCCCCTCTAGTCCAGGCTGCCTCAGTACTCGCTGTATGGCCCATGCTGCCTTCAAACTCATAGCCATACTGCTATGTTAACTTTCCCGTGCTAAAACTTTAGGTTTTAGAAGTAAGACACCATCTATCTGGCATGAAAGACATATTTTAAAATGTCAGGTAATATACTTCTTCCTACAGCTTTTTTTTTCCTTCACTGCACCTTGATAATTTCTGTTGGATAATTCCTCTCAATTTCAATTAATAAATGTAAGCCTCTTCGATTCATTTCACATTAATTAGATTCATAGCTCTTCCCATTTCTTAGACATATACTTAAGGAGGTCAATAGCTCAGATATAAATAATGTCTCTTAACAGGAGACATTATGTATTTTCGTATATAATATTTTGAATACACTAACATTGAAATGAAAGAGAATAGGAAGTGGCCTACTTTCCATCCCCCCCAAAATTCATACCACAATACACCTAGCTTCCAAAGCCAGTTTAATATAAAATTGTTAAGAGAGATTTGATATGAGTCAGCATGGACTTTTGTCATTTTCATTAGGAATTAAACTTGGATTGACCTTACAGTCAGTTGTTGCTCATCTTTCCTTTTTCTAGCATTCTTGGAGACAAAAGTATTGTCTATGATCCAAGTAAGAATCCTAGGCACACTGAGGATTTCTTGCACCAAGTTCAAGCTCACAAAGGAAAAACGTACTGGTTTTTTTAAAAGATACAACTGAGTGCAAGATTCCAGGCATGTATGACTGGTATACATCTGAGGCCTCAGTTAAAAGGGCTGGAGCAGCTAATGGTACTTCGAGAGCTCCACTGAATTTGCTGGGATCCTCAGGATCGTAACCCCAGAAGCTGAGAGGAAAACCCACGGAAGGAGGGAATGCTCTGAACTCTAGAGGTGTCTTACTACTCCCGTTTACTAAACCTATCTTTGTTCAGACATGGATTAACACCTCACTAGATGAGTCTTTGTCTGGGAGGTTAAGTGGGTCTTCCTCTGAGCTCTTCTTTCTATTGCTTTTTGAGATAACTCTGACTTCCTGGCTTCATCCTACAGAGCAAACCATAATGTGCGGTCTGTAAAGTTGCCTGGATTCCATTTACAACCCAAACAGCCCCGCTTGGCAGCTGGACTGACTCGGAAAGAGGTCCCATCCCTCACAAATCTTCAGTTTATTTACACATGAAAAGTAAACGCTACAACAGTCTTAAATGAAGTGACCAAGGTGACTCCAAACCTCCTCTACAGTCATACCCACCCTAGCAACAGATTTGAGACTTTCTATGGCCCTGAATGTGGCTGAGATGAATAACCAAAATAATTGATTCTGCCAAAACAAATGCTGCAAAGTTTTCCTGACCTACAAGTGATAGTAATGTCACTGTGGTTTTTCCTTTATAAGCATTGTACCTCTGAGCCTCAGTATTGGGAGTTCTTTGCAGTAAGTCCCTGTTCGGAGTTGCTGGATTAAATAAAAGACTCTTATTTGACCTCTTACATATGGTGGTCTGTAAGTACTTCATCTAGACTATAACATGACCCTTTCTTGGCACAGTCCTGCTTATGATACCTGGCCTCTTTCTAATTAACTCATCTTCAACTTATGGCTTTGGTTTAGTTTTTGTTTGTTTGGTTGGTTTGGTTTTTTGTTTTGAGGTTTTGGGTTTTTTGTTTTTGTTTTTATTTTTTGTTTTTGTTTGTGACTCAACTGATTTTGGTTAGAGTTTCTTACAAGAGGATAGGTAAGGGGTAACTTACAGGAACACAGGTAACTTACCAGAGACTACATCTCTGAAGAAACCTAGCAACCATTAACTGCCAGCAATTCCTCCGAGAGACAGAATTTGTGACTAGCCCAATCTTGTGTATATTTTACAGAGCTATTCACAGCTCTATGAGTTCCAGAGTGTGAAGGCCATGGCATCCCTAGAAGGCAATGTTCCGCAACACTTCTGTTTCTCCAGCTTTTATGTTCTTTCTGCTCCCTCTTCTGTGACGCTCCCTGAACCATAAGTGGGCCGATGTCAGTGTTTCACTTTGAGCTAAGCCCAGTAGCTACTCTCAACACTTTACGAATTATGCCCCTCTATATACCTATATACCTGCTGCTAAAAGAAGTTTGTCATATTATCTTCTTCTTCCTGGAAACAGCGCTGATTTCAGAGCACTGTCGATTTCTGATTGTCTTTGTTCCAATACTGGAAACCAACTTCATTTTACCTTCTCCAAACCCACTGTTAGTAAGAGCATCCTCTTCCCTGTGCCTTGAGCCCCAGGCTTGTACTGAATGTTCCACCTTTGCCTTTTCATTTCTTTGATTCCTAATTCTGCATTCTTCATTTTAGTTTCTTTCTGTTAAGATAATATGTATCTTACTCCCTGCTGAGCCCCGACCAGTGCAGAGGAGGTGCACACCCTACATAGACTCTCCCCTTAGACTACTCCAGGATGCCCCACACACACCTCGGGTTAATCATGTCTAAGTTTAGCCAGCTCTTTACAGGCTCATCACATACAGGCATCTCTTAAATGGCTTTGATCTTTGTGATTGTTCAAGCTAACCCCAGTTCTCTGCCAAAAGAACTCTTGTCACCACATCTGATCTTTTCCCTTTATGTCTGCTGGTCTCTTAGAGAACAGACAGGCTTGCCATCCCTGGCTTATACCAACCCCTTCCCTTCATGTCTTACCGCCCAGCTAAAACAGATGTAAAAGATTCTGACTCAAGCTAGTAACATAGTCAATTATAACAACCCAAGGAGGTGGGGAGAGGCAGTCAGTTTTACATTTATATCATTCTACTATCTCTTCTTCACTTCTGCCATCTTCAGTCTGCCCTGATAAGCTCCTCAGAGGCCAGGGTGTGGTTAGTAGCAGGACGCTTGCCTAGCACTCAAGGGCCTGAATTCAATCCCCAGTAACTCCCTGTCCCCTCCCAAGAAGAAGAGAATGCATTCCTGTTCCCTAGCAGATTAAGTCTAGAGACCTGGATTAATTCTAAGCCTTTCTAGAAAGTAATCAACCTACAGATGATTACAGTTCGTGCTCTTTGACATTCACATTGTTCGTGTCTGATCATAGCAGAACTCAAAATGCTTCAGACCTATGTTTTGGTTTGGTTTTGCTGTCAATGCTGGTTTTTTTTATTGTTTGGAGGGTTTGACATGTAAGTGTTAATCTTGGTTATCAACTTAACTGTACCTAGATTTAAGAAAAGATTCTGGACTCTCCCATTGTAGGGTTGTGAGTCCAGAGTCTGCTCCTCCACAGGGCACAGACACTTGGGGAGGTGGGAGGAGGGGAGTGTGACTGTGCATATCCCACACCACACCATCTCAAGTGGGTGTTAGTCTGGAGGGAAGTGCCTTGAGGCCACCACACAGGGATGGGAAAGCACAGTCTGAAACATGGGAAGCTGGAGCTGGTGGGGGGCGTGGCATCCCCAGGCCTGCACCATGGGGTTCTCAGACTCTTGAACACCCAGGCACCACTGGGAGTTGCAGAAGAGCACTGACCAGAATGGGGGCCCATTGTCTGGGTCTGTCCTGGGTGGGGGAAGGAGAGAAGGGGTAAAGGGAGAAAAGGGGGGAGGGGGAAAGGAGGGAAAGGAGAAGCTCCGGCTAGTCCCACTAGAAGAGTCCTTGGCTTAACAGTCAGCAGGCTTGGTGGAGGTTGTGGCTGGGAATGTAGAGAGGCCTTCTAAGGAGACTAGATAGACCGTTGCTCTGTAGGCAAGGACCTTCTTCAAGGCTCACCACAGTGGATCCCGATGAAAAGAGATAGTCTGTGGTTATAAGGCATTTATTGTAATAGCAGAAAGTAGATGTGTAAAACCATACCCCACTTCTCAGGGTGGGCCTGAGATTAAATGTCTCAGAGAGGAATGTCTAGGAAGGAAAGCTTATTGGCTATGCCCTCCAGGCCTCTCGGTAACTCATTAGCATGGATATCTCTGTCTTGAGCCTGTAGTCATGTATCTTTTATGTGAAAAGCATGGCATGTGTGTTCCAAGTCAGGAGTCTGGCAAGGAGCTGAGTCACCTAAGCCTCAGGCGTGTGCCCACTGAGTCTCTGGGTCTTGACCTGCTCTACCTTACCAAACTTCCTGGCATGGTTTTATGTCCCACATCCCATGAGGGGTTTTCTTAATCAGATTATTTCAAACAGAATAACCCACCCTACATAGAGTCCTGCACCTTCTCTTGGCAGTCCTGATAAAAAGATAGAAGAAAATGTTTCTGTTTTGCCTATCTAATCTGATTCTTACTATGAAGTCCAAGCATACATCCTGTTGCTGCAACCGTTCTTCACTGATATTAGAAACAATGTCTCTGGGTCATTAACATAGACTAAAGACCAAAAGTTCTACAGGAAGCTTCTAAGCCAGTGGTTCTCAACTTTCCTAGGGCTATGACCCTTAAATACAGTTCCTCATATTGTAGTGACCCCCAACTGAGCAACTATTTAGTTGCTACTTCATAAATGTAATCTGGCTGCTGTTACAAATTGTTTCTGATGATCTTAGGTGATTCCTGTGAAAAGGTAATTCAATGCACACATCCTGCTCCAGGGTGTGATGACCCATAAGTTGGGAACCACTGCTCTAGGCCTTCAGCACCAGATTGGTACTGCTGAGACATCCAGCTTTGTAGGCTGAACAACTACCTGATTATCTGGCTCTCCAGTGTTTGATAACCATTGACTATCAGAACCATTTTCTGTAAACCAATATAAAAATACCCCATATACATATATGTACATATACTATATCTATATGTATATATACCATGTATACCCCATATGTATGTATGTGTATGTGTGTGTGTATATATATATATACATATATATACACATAAATACACACACATATATATGTATATATACATATACATATGCATATGCATATGCATATACATATACATATACATATACATATACACACACAAATACCATATAGAGATCCCATATATATATATATATATGTGTGTGTGTGTGTGTGTGTGTGTGTATGTATATATGTATATATGTATGTATATGTATATATACATATATATGTGTGTGTGTATTTATGTATATACATATATATCCCATATGTATATATATATCCATATATATAAGTGCAATAAATATATATTTATATATTATTTTCTTAGTATATATATATATATACATATATTTTTATATATACATATATACATATACACTAAGAAAAGAGAAAATTCAGCCAAATGTCTGACCTATATGATTTCTGGGCACCTTCTCACTTAAAAAATGTCTGTGTCCTAAAACCACAATAATAAACATACTATGTGTATGTATGTGTATTTGTGCATGTGTAAATATGTTCATATGTATATGTACACATATGATTGCTACATATATGTATATATGAATATATGTTCATTCTATCAGTTATGCTATAGAAAGCACAGACATTCTTTTTTAGGAGAGATTAGTAATCATCTGTGGGAATAGACATACTAAGGGGATGAGATTCCTAGGAACTTGATCTGTGATTCAGCCAGTCTTACAGACAATATATATATAAATACTTGTACACTGGGGAATGGTGAACAAGGATCTAGGCTTGCAAAGGGCAGAAGGGAATTTCTTATGAAATAAAGTAAGTCTCCTAGACAGACAGGAACTGCTTCCTCTTACATGCTGTCAAGAATCACCATTACCCTTGGGGAGATAAAAGAGCCTGGAAATCATCTGTCAACCCTGAGGGTTGCTGGGTTCCCACAAGTGGAGGCCATTTATGTACAGTGAACTGTATTATTTCCTACAGCAAAAGAACTTGTGTCCTTCCTTGTCCCAGTAAGTATTGCCACTGGCCAAATATATATCACCTTTTTGACAGCCACAATTAGTCATTAGATAAATTTCCACAATGAACTTCCTTTCAATTGTTTATTAAATAAGTTAGTACTTTCCAATAAATGATTGCCATCTATAGCCAAACAACTATTCTTTTCTGAACTGCCTGGTCACTCTTCTTGTTCTACTGCATTTGTCTTGAAGGAAAATCATCTGTACCTAATTTATAAAGTTTGAAGAGATGTGTCATACTATTTTAGTGAAACCCTAAATGTCCAATTAAATGAAGAGAAAATTCAGCCAAATGTCTGAACCTTGGGTCTATATGATGTTGGGCACCTACACACACACACACACACACACACACACACAAACACAAAAATCGGGGTCCTAAAACCACAACACTAATCAGCACAGCATGATATCGCTAATGGTATAATAGTGTCATTTATATACTAAGGATAGCCAACAGCTGCCTAATTGGGCTTAATGCCCACTCAAGAGGAGGAAAATTATAAGTGATACTGTAATCCTACCCAAAAGCCATGGTTGGTTATGGGATGGTCCATACAGGAGAACCTATTCTTTCCTAAACCAGTTTAATTTCTAATTAGAGTCTAATGTTCATCTTTATTCCCACAGACATGTGTAGCTCTCACACTTCATCAAAGAAGCTTGTTCTTTTTTAATATTTATTTATGTATATGAGGACACTGTAGCTGTACAGGTGGCTGTAAGCCTTCATGTGGTGGTTGGGAATTGAATTGAGGGCCTTCACTTGCTCTGGTCAGCCCTGCTTGCTCAGTCCCTGCTCACTCTGGCCCAAAGATTTATTTATTATTATAAATAAGTACACTGTAGTTGCCTTCAGACTCATCAGAAGAGGTCGTCAGAACTCATTACAGGTGGTTGTGAGACACCACGTGGTTGCTGGGATTTGAACTCAAGACCTTCAGAAGAGCAGTCGGTGCTCTTACCCTCTGAGCCATCTTGCCAGCCAGAGAAGCTTCTTCTTGCTGCAGATAGAGACCGTTACAGGATGCTACTGCTGGTAAAATGCAGTCTGTAGGGTGTGCAAACCCAACTGATACATCGATAACAAAACAAAACAACTAAGGCTCAGGAACACTGTAAAAGAGGGGGAGGATATATTGTAAGAACTGAAAGGCCAGGGTGTCTGCTATGAGATAGTATACTCTACTATAACTGGGAATCTGTATCTGTTAAATATGCTTATCTAAACAAGACCAGCATAATTACAATACCAGCTTACATGCCAATATGGATGGGACAATTTTTACAAGGCCCCACCCCTATAAAAAGAGCCATAGCAAAGTAATGTAGGTTAAGACGTGGAGACTAAGTCTTCTCTAGGGGCAAAGTTCTTCATTGGTTTTCCAATTCCAAGTGTTTATATACAAACACATAAAGCTGTGAGCAATGTTAAATGGATTCAACAGGGTGTGTGTGTTTATGTGTGTGTGTGTTTATGTGTGTGTGTGTGTGTGTGTGTGTCCATGAAATCTGAAGAAGGAAAGGTCAACCATTTGACAGGAAGTCAGGTGGAGGGGGCGACCGATACAAAAGGAGTTGGAGGTGTGAGAGGTACAGGTGGAGATAATGGAAATCAGTACTCATGTAAGAAATTCTCAAATATTTTAAAAGTTAAATTGAAAAAAATAACTAGGTCAACGGTGTGCCGTTAGCAAATAGTGTGAAAAAATAAAGCAAACATGCATAGCATATTTCTATATGCTTATACTACTGAAATTTTACTTACCTAATTATAATTTTGCTTTAATTTTAAATATTATGTTTGGAGGTTTTTCTTCAAGATGATTTAAGACCAAATTATCCTTATTTTTTGATGTGTCTATCATGACTTTTTAAATATATTTACTGTCATGCACTTCACTGCGATATTTCTTCCAGGGAATACTCCTGCCATTTACCCTATTTTAGCTCCTTCATGATTAGAATATGACATGTTGCAATTTTTTCACTTTCCTTCCTTCTTAAAGATTTATGTCCTTAAAAGCGTGATTTCTTACTTAATGTTAAACTTCTCTGATTTCACAATCTTTTTTTTTTTAAAGTGTAAAATGAGAGGTGTAATCAAAAGAAAGTTTGTTGCCAGGTCTTTTAGAAAGGAGATGACGAGAGAAAGTCATGAACAGAATAAGGAGTGGTTATTTAAATCCTTCAACAATTGAGACTGTGGAGATGCTCAGTTGTTAAAAGTACTTGTTGCTTCTCTGAAGTCTTCCAGTACTCATATTTTGTGGCTTCCCACTATCTATAACCTCAGATCCAAGGAAGCCAACTCTTCCACTACCCTACAGGTAACCACACACAGCATACATGGGGGCAAATATACAGACACATACATGTGCATGCACACACACACACAAGTAAGTAAGTAAGTAAGTAAATAAATCCAATAAAATGAATCTCTCTCATTCTGACCTTTACATAGCATATTACAGTGTATTTTGTTGTTGTTGTTGTTGTTGTTGTTGTGTTTGTTTTTGAGACAGGGTTTCTCTGTGTAGCCCTGGCTGTCCTGGAACTCACTTTGTAGACCATGCTGGCCTCGAACTCAGAAATCCGCCTGCCTCTACCTCCCAAGTGCTGGGATTAAAGGCGTGATCCACCATCGCCCAGCCTACAGTGTATTTTTAAGTGCTCAGGTGACTCATGCAAGAAGCATGTTTCCTATACATATACCATAGAAAGGATGTGTTTAGACTTAAATATAAAGGATATACTTCTCTTTTGTATTGAGTATGTGTGGGGTATGTGCACATGACTTCTGCTGCCTACAGAGTCCTGATGTGTCAGATCCTCCTGGAAGTGGATTGCCAGGCAGTTGTGAGTCAAGTATCATAGGTACTAGGAATTGAACTTGGGTGTTCTACAAGAGGAATATGCACCCTTAACCACTGAGCTATCAGCCAGCTCCTAGTTCTCTTGTTGAATTATCAGGAGGTGGTAAAATAACAGCAATACATTCTTTCTCTGTAAGTATTTTTTAATACACACTGTTTATAATATGATCATTCGCACTATGTTCTTTACCTTGAGAAAAAAAATAGTTCTCTTAGTTGTCCAGCCACCTATAGCTATATTGGTTACTTTTCACTGATGTAATAAATTCAGTCTGTGGTCACTTGATTCTGCTGATTATGGCTCAGTAGTGAGGAAGAGCATTATTGCAGTGGGAACATAAGTCCACCTTACAGCTACCAAGAAACAAAGCGAAGGAAACATAAACAAACTCAGGATACTGTAACCTGAAGCTTCTGCTTCTTGAGACCAACTTGGTTTTCTTAAATAAGCCCTACCTCCTAAAGTGTCCCGAACCTCTCAAAATAGCAGCTCAACGGAATTCTAGTGTTCAAACAAGATCCAGTGAAGGACACTGTCTATCCGAGCTACACAAATAAAAATACAAATTCCCTGCCCAGGAAGAGGTGCACAATCAAAATTAATTTTTTACATTTTTGTAAGGTATGAAGTTTCATATCAAGGTGCGAATGACATAGCCAGGATCTGGTAGGGATCCATTCTTGGTTTGGGGGCAACCGCCTTCTTTCTATACACTCACATGGTGGGAAAGAAAGAGAAGTAAGGTCTTCTTTTTTAAAAAATATTTTTTATTACGTATTTTCCTCAATTACATTTCCAATGCTATCCCAAAAGTCCCCCAACCCTCCCCCAACTCCTCTACCCACCCATTCCCAATTTTTGGCCCTGGCGTTCCCCTGTACTGGGGCATATAAAGTTTGCCTGTCCAATGGGCCTCTCTTTCCAGTGATGGCCAACTAGGCCATCTTTTGATACATATGCAGCTAGAGTCAAGAGCTCCGTGGTACTGGTTAGTTCATAATGTTGTTGCACCTACAGGGTTGCAGATCTCTTTAGCTCCTTGGATACTTTCTCTAGCTCCTCCATTGGGGGTGATCCATCCAATAGCTGTCTGTGAGGATCCACTAGTCTCACAAGAGACAGCTATATCAGGGTCCTTTCAGCAAACGCTTGCTAGTGTATGCAATGGTGTCATCGTTTGGAGGCTAATTATGGGATGGATCCCTGGATATGGCAGTCTCTAGATGATCCATCCTTTTGTCTCAGCTCCAAACTTTGTCTCTGTAACTCCTTCCATGGGTGATAGCCAGAAGCTGGAAAGAACCCAGATGCCCCTCAACAGAGGAATGGATACAAAAAATGTGTACATTTACACAATGGAGTACTACTCAGCTATTAAAAAGAATGAATTTATGAAATTCCTAGGCAAATGGTTGGACCTGGAGGGCATCATCCTGAGTAAGATAACACAATCACAAAAGAACTCAAATGATATATACTCACTGATAAGTGGATATTAGCCCAGAAGCTTAGTATAGCAAGATATAAGGTACAATTTGCAAAACACATGAAACTGAAGAAGAACCAAGACCAAAGTGTGGACACTTTGCCCCTTCTTAGAATTGGAAGTAAGGTCTTCTAATCACTTACTTCTTATAAGACCTCAGTCTTCGGCCTCTACTGTCACAATCAATTTTTTACCACAAGCTCCTTCCCTAAAATTCTACCATACAAGATTTGTTGAACACAAAAACTGTCAGTCAATAATTATTGCTTCAAATATATTGTAAAATATATTTGAAGCAATAATTATATATATAAAATATATAAAATATATATATATATAAAATATATAAATTTACAATATATTTTATATATAAAATATATTGTAAAATGGAGGTTTCCATTTATATCTCCTTTGAAATAATCATACCTCATAAAACCAGAATTTAAATACATTTGCTAATCAAGAAATATTTGAAGGTACCCAAGGAGCTAAAGGTGTCTACAACCCTATAGGTGGAACAACAAAATGAACTAACCAGTACACCCCGGAGCTCGTGTCTCTAGCTGCATATGTACCAGAGGATGGCCTAGTCGGCAATCAATGGGAGGAGAGGCCCTTGGTCTTGCAAAAATCATATGCACCAGTACATGGGAACACCAGGGCCAGGAAGCAGGAGTGGGTGGGTTGGGGAGCAGGGTCGGGGGAGGTTATAAGGAACTTTTGGGATAGCATTTGAAGTGTAAATGAAGAAAATATCTAATAAAAAAAGAAATATTTATTGCAAGTGCCTATGAGAACCCACATCACGTAATGAACTCAGATGCTCAAACATACATTCAGAACTCTTTTATCTTACAGGTCAAGTCTCTCTTGTTCTGTCTAAGCCTTTGATCTCATTTCTGCTGTTTTGTTTTGTTTTGTTTTGTTTTGTTTTTTGTTTTGTTTATTTTATTTTGTTTTGTTTTGTTTTGTTTTCCGGAGCCATCTTTCCAGCTCTTAAAACAGTTTTATTGAGATATAATTTAGTATAACGCAAACATATTCTTTATTAGACTATTCCTATAGGTGTACTTAATTAGTGTTTAATTGCTAAACATTTTCTTTTTTAATTTATTTTTTATTAGATATTTTCTTTATTTACATTTCAACCCTCCCCCTGCCCTGCTCCCCTACCCACCCACTCCCACTTCTTGGCCCTGGCATTCCTGTGTACTGGGGCATATAAAGTTTGCAAGACCAAGGGGCCTCTCTTCCCAGTGATGGCCAACTAGGCCATCTTTTGTTACATATGCAGCTAGAGACACCAGCTCTGGGGGTACTGGTTAGTTCATATTGTTGTTATACCTATAGGGTTGCAGAACCCTTCAGCTCCTTGAGGACTTTCTCTAGCTCCTCCAATGGGGGCCCTGTGTTCCATCCTATAGATGACTGTAAGCATCCGCTTCTGTATTTGCCAGGCACTGGCATAGCCTTACTCGAGACAGCTGTATCAGGGTCCTTTCAGCAAAATCTTGCTGTCATATGCAATAGTGTCTGCATTTGGTGGCTGATTATGGGATGGGTTCCCAAGTGGGGTAGTCTCTGGATGGTCCATTCTTTCGTCTTAGCTCCAAACTTTTTCTCTGTAACTCCTTCCATGGGTATTTTGTTCCCTATTCTGAGGAGGAATGAAGTATCCACAATTTGGTATTTGTTCTTCTTGATTTTCTTGTGTTTTGCAAATTGTATCTTGGGTTTTCTAAGTTTCTGGGCTACTATCCACTTATCAGTGAGTGCATGTCAAGTGACTTCTTTTGTGATTGGGTTACCTCACTCAGGATGATATCCTCCAGATACATCCATTTGCCCAAGAATTTCATAAATTCATTGTTTTTAATAGCTGTGTAGTACTCCATTGTGTAAGTGTAGAAGATTTTCTGTATCCATTCCTCTGTTGAGGGACATCTGGGTTCTTTTAAGCTTCTAGCTATTATAAATAGGCCTGCTAAACATAATGGAGCATGTGTCCTTATTACCAGTTGGAACATATTCTGGGTATATGCCTAGGAGAGGTATTGCTGGATCTTCCGTTGTACTATGTCCAATTTTCTGAGGAAGGGCCAGACTGATTTCCAGAGTGGTTGTACAAGCTTGCAATCCCACCAGAAATGGAGGAGTGTTCTTCTTTCTCCACATCCTCATCAGCCTCTGCTGTCATCTGAATTTTGATCTTAGCCATTCTGACTGGAGTGAGGTGGAATCTCAAGGTTGTTTTGATTTGCATTTCCCTGATGATTAAGAATGCTGAACATTTTTTTCAGGTGCTTCTCAGCCATTCGATATTCCTCAGTTGAGATTTCCTTGTTTAGCTCTCTACCACATTTTTAATGGGGTTATTTGAATTTCTGGAGTCTAGCTTCTTGAACACTTTGTACATATTGGATATTAGTCCCCTATCAGATTTAGGATTAGTAAAAATCCTTTATCAATCTGTTGGTGGCCTTTTGTCTTATTGACAGTGTCTTTTGCCTTTCAGAAGCTTTGCAATTCCATGAGGTCCTACTAGTCAATTCTTGATCTTACAGTACAAACCATTGCTGTTCTGTTTAGGAATTTTTCCCCAGTGCCCATATCTTCGAGGCTTTCCCCCACTTTCTCCTCTATAAATGTCAGTGTCTCTGGTTTTATGTGGAGTTCTTTAATCCACTTAGACTTGAGCTTTTTACAAGGAGATAAAAATGGATCAATTCATACACTTCTACATGATAACCGCCAGTTGTGTCAGCACCATTTGTTGAAAATGCTGTCTTTTTTCTACTGGATGGTTTTAGCTCCCTTGTCAATGATCAAGTGACCATAGGTGTTTGAATTCATTTCTGGGTCTTCAATTCTATTCCATTGATCTACCTGTCTGTGGCTGTGCCAGTACCATGCAATTTTTTATCACAATTGCTCTGTAGTATAGCTTGAGATCAGGCGTGGTGATTGCACCAGAGGTTCTTTTATTGTTGAGAATAGTTTTTGCTATCCTAGGTTTTTTGTTATTCCAGATGAATTTGCAAATTGCCCTTTCTAACTCAGTGAAGAATTGAGTTGGAATTTTGATGGGCATTGCATTGAATCTGTAGATTGCTTTCTGCAGGGTGGCCATTTTGACTATATTAATCCTGCCAATCCATGAGCATGGGAGATCTTTCTATCTTCTGAGATCTTCTTCAATTTCTTTCTTCAGAGACTTGAAGTTCTTAACATACATATCTTTCACTTGCTTAGAATCACACCTAGGTATTTTATATTGTTTGTGATTATTGTGAAGGGTGTTGTTTCCCTAATTTCTTTCTCAGCCCATTTATCCTTTGTGTGGAGAAAAGCCATTGATTTGTTTGAGTTAATTTTATATTCAGCTACTTCACTGAAGCTGTTTATCAGGTTTAGGAGTTCTCTGGTGGAATTTTTAGGGTCACGTATATATAGTACCATGTCATCTGCAAATAGTTATATTATATACCCCAGTACAGGCGAATGCCAGGGCCAAGAAGCAGGAGTGGGTGGGTAGGGGAGCAGAGTGGGGGGAGGGTATAGGGATCTTTCAGGTTAGCATTTGAAATATATATAAAGAAAATACCTAATAAAAAATATTTTTTAAAAAAGACTTCTTCCTTTCCAATTTGTATCCCCTTGATCTTCTGTTGTCAAATTGCTTTGGCTAGGACTTCAAGTACTATATTGAATAGGTAGGGAGAAAGTGGGCAGCCTTGCCCTGTCCCTGATTTTAGTGGGATTGCTTCGAATTTCTCTTCATTTAGTTTGATGTTGGCTACTGGTTTATCTGTAAATTGCTTTTAGTATGTTTAGGTATGGGCCTTAAATTCCTGTCTTTCCAAGACTTTTATCATGAATAGGTGTTGGATTTTGTCAAATGCTTTCTCAGCATCTAACGAGATGATCATGTGGTTTTTGTCTTTGAATTTGTTTATATAGTGAATTACGTTGATGGATTTCCATGTATTAAACCATCCTTGCATCCCTGGGATGAAGCCTACTTGGTCATGATGGATAATCGCTTTGATGTGTTCTTGGATTCGGTTTGTGAGGATTTTATTGAGTATTTTTGCATCGATATTCATAAGAGGAATTGGTCTGAAGTTCTCTTTCTTTGTTGGATCTTTGTATGGTTTAGGTATCAAAGTAATTGTGGCTTCATAGAATGAATTGGGTAGAGTACCTTCTGTTTTTACTTTGTGGAGTATTTTGAGGAGAGTTGGAATTAGCTCTTCTTTGAAGGTCTGATGGAACTCTGCACTAAACCCATCTGGTCCTGGGCTTTTTTGGTTGGGAGACTATTGATGAGTGCTTCTATTTCTTTAGGGGAAATGGGACTGTTTAGATCGTTATTCTGATCCTGATTTAACTTTGGTACCTGGTATCTGTCTAGGAAGTTGTCCATTTCATCCAGGTTTTCCAGTTTTGTTGAGTATAGCCTTTTGTAGTAGGATCTGATGAAGTTTTGGATTTCCTCAGGTTCTGTTGTTATGTCTTCTTTTTCATTTCTGATTTTGTTAATTAGAACACTGTCCCTGTGCCCTCTAGTTAGTCTGGCTAAGGGATTATCTATCTTGTTGATTTTTCTCAAAGAACCAGCTCCTGATTTGGTTGATTCTTTGAATAGTTGTTTTTGTTTCTACTTGGTTAATTTCATCTCTGAGTTTGATTATTTCTTGTCATCTACTCCTCTTGGGTGAATTTGCTTCCTTTAGTTCTAGAGCTTCTAGGTGTGCTGTCAGGCTGCTAGTGTTTGCTCTTTCTAGTTTCTTTTGGAGGCATTTGGGGCTATAAGTTTTCCTCTTAGGACTGCCTTCATTGAGTCACATAAGTTTGGGTGTGTTGTGGCTTCATTTTCATTAAACTCTAAAAAGTCTTTAATTTCTTTCTTTATTTAATTCTTGACCAAGAAATCATTGAGTAAAGTGTTGTCCAGTTTCCACGTGAATGTTTGCTTTCTATTATTTATGCTGTTATTGAAGATAAGCCTTAGTCCATGGTGATCTGATAGGATGCATGGGATAATTTCAATATTTTTGTATCTGTTGAGGCCTGCTTTGTGACTGATTATATGGTCAATTTTTGAGGAGGTACCATGCGGGGCTGAGAAGAAGGTATATCCTTTTGTTTTAGGATAAAATGTTCTGTAGATATCTGTCAAATCCATTTGTTACATAACTTCTGTTAGTGTCCATGTGTCTCTGGTTAGTTTCTGTTTCCAAGATTTGTCCATTGGTGAGAGTGGGGTGTTGAAGTCTCCCATTATTATTGTGTGAGGTGCAATATTTGCTTTGAGCTTTACTAAAGTTTCTTTAATGAATGTGGCTGCGCTTGCATTTGTAGCATAGATATTCAGAATTGAGAGTTCATCTTGGTAGATTTTACGTTTGATGAGTACAAAGTGCCTCTCCTTGTCTTTTTTGATAACTTTGAGTTGGAAGTCAATTTTATTCGATATTAGAATGGCTACTCCAGCTTGTTTCTTCAGACCATTTGCTTGGAAAATTGTTTTCCAGCCTTTCACTCTGAGGTAGTGTCTGTCCTTTTCCCTGAGTGGGTTTCCTGTAAGCAGCAAAATGTTGGGTCCTGTTTGTGTAGCCAGTCTATTAGTCTATGTCTTTTTATTGGGGAATTGAGTCCATGGATATTAAGAGAAATTAAAGAAAAGGAATTGTTTCTTCCTGTTATTTTTGTTGTTTCAGTTGGGATTCTTTTCTTGCGGCTGTCTTCTTTTATAATTGTTAAAGGATTACTTTCTTGCTTTTTCTAGGGTATAGTTTCCATCCTTGTGTTGGTGTTTTCCCTTTATTATCCTTTGAAGGGCTGGATTTGTGGAAAGATATTGTATGAATTTGGTTTTATCATGGAATACTTTGGTTTCTCCATCTATGGTAATTGACAGTTTTGCTGAGTATAGTAGCCTGGGATGGCATTTATGTTCTCTTAGGGTCTGCATAACATCTGTCCAGGATCTTCTGGCTTCCATAGTCTCTGGTGAGAAATCTAGTGTAATTCTGATAGGACTGCCTTTACATATTACTTGACCTTTTTCCTTTACTGCTTTTAATATTCTATCTTTATTTAGTGCATTTGTTGTTCTGATTATTATGTGTCGGGAGTAATTTCTTTTCTGGTCCAGTCTATTTGGAGTTCTGTAGGCTTCTTGTATGTTCATGGGCATCTCTTTCTTTAGGTTTGGCACGCTTTCTTCTATAATTTTGTTGAAGATATTTGCTGGCCCTTTAAGTTGAAAGTCTTCATTCTCATCTACTATTATCCATATGTTTGGTCTTCTCATTGTGTCCTGGATTTCCTGGATGTTTTGAGTCAGGATCTTTTTGCATTTTGCATTTTCTTTGATTGTTGTGCCCATGTTCTCTATGGAATCTTCTGCACCTGAGATTCTCTCTTCCATCTCTTGTATTCTGTTACTGATGCTCGAATTTATGGTTCCTGTTTTCTTTCCTAGGGTTTCTATCTCCAGAGTTGTCTTGGGTTTTCTTTATTGTTTCTACTTCCCTTTTTAGGTTTTGGATGGTCTTGTTCAATTCCATCACCTGTTTGGTTGTGTTTTCCTGTAAATTCTTTAGGGGATTTTTGTGTTTCCTCTTTAAGGACTTCTACCTGTTTAGCAGGATTTTCCTATGATACTTTAAGAACTTCTACCTGTTTAGCAGTGTTCTCCTGTATTTCTTTAAGTGAGTTATTAATGCCCTTCTTAAGGTCTTCTACCAGCATCATGAGATATGATTTTGAATCTGAATCTTGCTTTTCGGGTGTGTTGGGGTATCCAGGACTGGCTGAGGTTCTGATGATGGTGAGTGGTCTTGGTTTCTGTTGGTATGATTCTTACATTTGCTTTTCTTCATCTGGTAATCTCTGGTGTTAGTTGTTATAGTTGTCTCTGCCTGGAGCCTATTCCTCCTATGACTCTGTTAGCCTCTGTCAGCTGTCCTGGGATTCCAGCTCTCTTCTGAGTCTCAGTGGTCAGAGTACTCTCTTCAGGCAAGCTCTCCTCTTGCAGGGAAGGTGAACAGAGGTCTGGCGTTCAGACCTGCCTCCTGGCTGAAGATGAAGGCCCAAAACAGGCCTGTCCCAGAAATGGGTTGCCTCTGCAGTCTGCGTGCTCACTGCACAGTGAGCACAGACTGGTCTCTGAGGGACCCAAGACACAAGATGGCTCCCTCACCTGCTCTGGAGGTCAGAGCCCTCCCGGGCGGCCACCTCTCCTCTGGCGTGGAAGGTGCCCTGATGTCTGCAGCCTGAAACAGGGGTCTGTCCCAGAAGCTGTGTTGCTTCTGCAGTCTGCTCGCTCACCCTCTGTAGTTTGCAAGTTGATCTGTGCAGACTGGTCTCAGAGGAACCCAGGAGACAAGATGGCTCCCTCACCTGCTCTAGGGGTCAGAGCCCTCCTGGGCAGCTACCTCTCCTCTGGTGGGGAAGGTGCCCTCATGTCTGCAACCCAAAACAGGGTCTGTCCCAGAAGCTGTGTTGCTTCTGCAGTCTGCACACTCACCCTCCACAGTCCGCAAGCTGATCTGCGCAGACTGGTCTCAGAGGGTTCCAGGAGACAAGATGATCTCATTTCTTGTTACTTCCCTAATTAATATATTTAGTTATCTAGGCTGAGGGTTACTTATTTTTACCAGCTCAATGTTCCCCCAAGAGTTGACATTTTATGTCCCATCCACCTGAAACATATTTTTCCTCAAGGCTTTGAATGGCACCTGCTTTTCATTATTCATTCCTTACCTCAAATGTCACTTGTTCCCCCTCTTCATATGGGTTCACTCTAAACATCCCTGCTCTCTGATACTTTATTGTCCTCAATCATGCCACTTATTGTATCATAAGTGCTTTATTGGTTGGTGTCAGCCTAGCAGTATGACTCCCTAGGTAGCCATTTCTTCCTGAGTCTTCTTCTCAACTCTTGATGCCTAAATGGCCTTCACAGCTTTGTCCCCAGTTCTCCTGGGGGATGACATTACCACAGTTCTTGAACAACTGTTCAGCTTGGCTGATCCCCTCTTTCAACAATCCTACTACTTCTTTGCTGGAAAACTAAACTCATCTCTCTGTGTCTCATGTACTATGTTTCTATATAGGGAGCTCCCTAAAACTTGTCACCTTTAAGACATTCTGACCACTATGGATATACCCAATAGGTCAAAACACTCCACTGAATATTGATTCCCTTAAAAATGGGTATCAAGATCACCGTTTTCTATTTATTTTATTTTTGTTAGCTGGCGAGTAGATGAATAAAATATATTTAATGCTGGGAGTTTAAAATTTTTCATGAAGCTGCAAAACTTCCACACTGAATGCCGACTTTTAACTGTATAGAAGTTGAGTTGTATAGACTTGAGTCTGGCTAATTTTGCATGTGTTATGTTTTTAATTATTTGAAAGTATTTTTTATAAAAATCAAGTGAACATAGTTTTTTTTCAAAGAAATTATATGAATGTAAGAATTTTCATTCTTGGGATAGTCTTTGAGCTAGCAAGTTCTTTGAATACCACAGCACTCCTTGATGATTTCATGAATATAATCCAGAAATAATTTAATTCCTGTCAGTCCTAAAACAATACTTAATTGATTCAGGTAGATTACTGGAAGCAACATATAGTTCCCAAAGTTCTTACTTTCACGAGTCTAAGATTAATCCTACCTATCCCATTAGTAATGATAGGATGCTGGAGACATTGCCAAGGAGCCTTAGCATCCTTACATATACAGCAACTATTATAAAGACTTTTGTGACAATTCAGTGAGCCTTTTTTAAAGGGCTCACATCCATGTTTGGCACACCCACACTCTACTTATGGAAGTACAGAAAGATACAACCCTATAGAGGATAATTTTAAATGTGTGCATGCAAATGACACATACTTTTCCCTTTTGGCCCACCATGTTTCTTAGTGATTCTTCAGTTTATATGTCAGAGGTGTGAGATTATCAAAGCTTTGTTTGCAATGGAAAATTATTGAGAAAAGGCTAAATGCCCAACCCAGGAGTGCTGGGTTACACAAAATATCTATGCAGTTGGAAAAAGAATGAGTATGAAGTTGAAGAGAAAATGAGATACGCACACATGCACACATCTATATTAGTTACTATCGTGACTGTTGTGAGAAAATAACAAACAAAAGCTACTTAAGAGACTGTAAAGATGGCTCAGTGTTTCAGTACTTCCTCTTCTTCCACAGGACCTGAGTTAATTTTCCAGCACCCACATCAGTCATCTCACAATGGTCTGTCTGTGTAGATACGTAAAGACATAGGAATTTGATGATTTATTTTAGCTCATAGTGTGAGATTGTAATCATCATGGCCAGGATACCTTGGCATTAAGCTTTATCTATGGCAGCTAGAATGTGAAGCAACTAATCGCATTCCTACAGTCAAGAAGTAGAGAGAGAGAAAAATTGGTTCTTCACTTGCTCTCTTAATATTTAATTTTTAATTATGTGTGTTTGTGTGTGCGTGTGTGTAAGTGTATATGAATGCAAGTGCCCTTGAAGGCCAGAAAAGGGCACCAGATCTACTGCAGATAGATACAAAAAGACATGAGCTACCTAATGTGGGTTCTAGGAATTGAACTTGGATCCTCTTCAAGAGTATATGGTCTTTAAGCACTAAGCAATTTGTTCAGCCCCATGCTTTGTTTTTTTTTAATACAGTCTAGAACCATAGCTCATAAATGGTGGCAGCTACCTTCATGGTGGGTAGTTAATTAGCTAGACTATCTAAAAATATCCTTGTTGATATACTGAATGGCACATCTCTTAGTTTATTTTTGAAATCAAATCAAGTTGACAATTAAAGCTAACTATCACAAGTACAGTTCTTGACAAGTTGATAACCAGACATATCAATTTTTTGAAAAGGCAAAAGATTTATATGATATGAAGAGAAGCAAGAGTATCTTCACTTACAAGTCCACCAGTGATCACCAAAGTTTCATGCTTATCTCATAATACAAAATGCCTTTACTCAGTCTCTAAAAGTATCTATGAATGTTTTGTTTCCAACATTATTCATATTCAAGAACATAAGTCCAGAGCATCTTCTAAGACTCAAACTCTAACTTTAGCTCCTATAAATCCTAAAACAAGTTACATACAATTTGTTTAAGCAAACCATAAATATCTCATTCCAAAAGGAAGAACAGGGACATGGGGAAAAAACACCACCACCACCAGCAACAACAACAGCAACAAAACAGACCAAAGCAAGACTAAAATCCACTTGAAAAAAGCATCAAACCTGCGAGTTCCTGGTCCTGAGGGCTTGTGGCGGCATCATCTTTGTTTCAAATGACTCAGCCAGCCCCTTCTCTCCAATTCTGCTGCTTATATCACACAAAGCCATTCTTTCGGATGAAATTTATTCTGTTGCTATAGATTTTGTGAGCTGATATCCCATAGTCTTGGCATCTCCAACGTCCTGGGATTTCCGTTGCAACCTACATATCACTTTCACAGATTTACAAAAGGGTCACTTAGTGCCTGCTTATATGGAATCTACATATGTACATACACACACATTGTCTGGCCTCATATGCTGTCTTAGTTAGGGTTTTACTGCTGTGAACAGACACCATGACCAAGGCAAGTCTTATAAAAACAACATTTATTTGGGGCTGGCTTACAGGTTCAGAGGTTCAGTCCATTATCACCAAGGTAGAAGCATGGCAGCATCCAGGCAAGCATGGTGCAGGAGGAGCTGAGAGTTCTATGTCTTCATGCAAAGGCTGCTAGTGGAAGACTGACTTCCAGGCAACTAGGGTGAGGGTCTAAGCTCACACTCACAGTGACACACCTATTTCAAACAGGTCACACCTATTGCAACAAGGCCACACACCTCCAGATGTTGCCACTCCCTGGTCCAAGAATATACAAACCATCACAGATGCTTTCTGGATACTTAGCATAAGCCTCCATGACCATAGTCCATAGTCTACAGTCAGGAAACAGAGGGAGATGAGTGATGAGGCTCATTTTTTTCTTTCATTCTCAAACACCGGCCCAGAAAACTATGCACTCCCACTTAAGATGGCTCATCCCCCTTCAGTTCATCTCTTGGAATGCTCTCACAAGCACCTAGAAGCATGTCTGTTAGTGTCCCTACCATCAGAGTGACAACCAAGGTGAGCAATCACAACTTCCTTCTCATGGGACAGAAATAAGCATGTATGTAACATCTATATATATGCATATATTCCTATGTATTATGTAAATTAGTAAACATTATGTGCCGCAGACCTTCTGGGTCCCTATGTCTGCGTGGAACGGGGTCTCTCGACGCGGGTGGGCAAAGCGTGGATGATGACAGACAGACACACACGCAGGAGAGTTTGTGTGGAATCTGAATGTAATTTTACAACTGAGCATCAGACTTTTTATGCAGAGGACAGTAAGGAAGTTGGGTGACATATTCGCAAGGTACAATTGAGGTAACTGGAATCTTACATAAAACAGAGGAATGCAAACACAAAAGGTCTAACGGGAACCACCCAGGATAGAATACATTGATAACAGCTGGGATCAACAAGGGCTCCACCTAAAATTCACTAATCTTAGAAGCCAGGGTCAAGGGCTTCGCGTCCTTGCCACAGTTCCTATTTTAGTCTCTTGTATAGTCCACCTTCCCCTTAGGCCATTGTAAATATGTGTATGGGTGTAACTCTGCTATAGTATCTATTCTGGTTTCTCCTTTGGTCTGAAACTTCCTTCTTCCTAAGTGATGGTAAATTCCTGTGTAAGGGAGTGACTTAGCTTTTACAATCTTGCTGAATTCTAAACCCTTGATCTTGGTCAAGGACACCCTTGGACTGTTGGAACACTGGCGGAAGGCTTTAGCCATGTCAGAGCACTTATAGGAAAATACTGAAAGCACGTGGATCCATACTCTAGACTACCGTGGTACTGGAACTCGGGAATGAAAAATTAATGTATGGGTAGAGAACACTAGCCTCCAGGAGGAGAGCTTCCTTGAAACTCTTTTGCCTCATGAGTGACTTTTAAGCCTTTCGGCTTGTCTAGTTGACTCGACCAAAGAGCGTAGCAATTATGCTCATTTATTTTGAAAAATGAAATAAAGAGACTATATTTTCTACTTATTGCATATTTTGTTTATTTTTTAAATAGAAATGTTACATATAAGGGACAAACGGAAACTGAAACAAATATAAAAATAAGAGTAAAACTTTTTTGTTCCTGTGTAAGACGTTTATTGGGGAAGGGGAAAGCAAAAGGTGTCATGAAGGAAAGACAGATGTAGACAGAGGGGGCAAAGAGAGAGGAGGGCAGAGAGCAGGGACAAACAAAAGCAAGAGTAAACTTTTAAGCTAGCCATTTGTAGCTTTGCCTTCTGAGCCATAATGTTTTACATATTTAGATTTATATCCAAAAAGACTTACCTGAAGCACAGAGTGAAAGTTGAAACCTAACCGAAACAAATGAATCTATGAAGTGTCTGAAAAGAAAACACACCCACACAATGACCACCCAGGCTTGGAACCCTTTCTGCCTGAACATTCTCCAAGAATCATCTCAGATAAATGCAGATTGTGGAACTTTCTTTAGGACACACATGTGGAATTTTGATTCATTAATGTAACAACGAAACTTATTGAGCCTGTTCTAGCTGAACACAGACTGAAGAAGGAAAGTGACTTGAGTGCTCTGTGTGCTCCCACCTAGATTTTGAATTTAGCAGAAGAATAACAACAGAAAACCTTTGGGGCCAATTGGGGGGGGTGGTGGAAAATAGACCATATGTTACTCTATGCTGAGTAGCAGTGTTAGGATGCTTGGATAGCATCATAGGAAGGTCTTGTATGTGCATAGGAGAACTATGGTAAAGCATTCTGGAAGCAGTTATCAATGACTGTGTCCGAACTTACCTGCAGATTTCCAATAGAAAGAGAGAAGAACCAGGCACAAGTGCCCATTGTGTTGCTCTCTGAGCTCTTCTGCACATTTGGAGTTTTCTGAAATAAAAAGTTGAGGAAACTCCTTGAAACAAACCCACAGGGGACAGGAGAGATCAAAGACTGATCATGATTACTATCTCTGATCCCTCCAGTTTAGAAGCCTGGCAAAAGGAAAGCTAAAATACACATATGTGGTTGGTAAATAAAGGAGAAAGTGTGCCCTGCGATCTAGTTCCAGCCTCCAGAAGCATGTCAGTGGATGCTTTACTTATTCATTTCCCATCGGCTTTTCCCAAACAAGGGAACTGCCTACAACTTTAATATAGGAAGCAAGCAAGCTTCCCTGGACGGAGAGGCTAAATCCCAGCCTTACAGCAGTGCCTTCTTATTTAGCAATGTGCCTTGGCACAAAGTCAAAGGAAATATGAATCTCTCCAGCCTCTGGAAAGCAGGCAGACATAACAGCTTCACGTGAATCATGTCAAGGACAGGCCGATATGTCCAACCCGCCCTTCTCAATTGAGGTAATAAAACATCAGACCAAAGGGGCAGATACCTGGGTGGTCAATTCTATATGAGTTCAGACTTTAAGTGGACTTCCCAAGCTCTGGGAGTGGGAAGTATAATTTACAATAGATTAGTCACACCTTATGGGGGCAGGCACTTAAAGATCTATAGGCTCTTCTTTTAAAATCCTGATACACAATCAACCTCACAAAACCCCTTTAGACACTCCTAAATTACAGCCTCTTAAAAAAAAAAAGTCTTTTTCCCTGATATATAATATTTGCCTCACAGAATGATGAAATAGCAATTTGCCCCCAATCTTCTATTTTCCTTTCTTTCAAGCCTTAAAAGCCTGTTTCATTTCTATGGCAAGATTGTGTGCAGGTAGAGGCAGAGACCCATTGTAACTAGTTAAAAGCTATAGGGAAAAAAAATCTATTGAAACACAGTGCTGCTCATATCCTGATCCATGCCAGGAGGAATAAATCGCACAAAAGCAACTAAAGAAAACTGTTTTAAAGATACCACTGTGTTACATTAGCTGACAAGGGAGAGGTGATTACATTTATAGATTTTTCCCCCTTTTATAGAGGCAGAATCTATGTGCAGTTGAAAATGTGTGTATTATCACCACTGGAATTTGAATTCAGCTAATGAGAACTAACAGCACAAGGGGAAATGTCTTGCCAGGCTGCTTGTCTTGGCCTTACATGGGTCATACACTAGGCTGCCCTGATTCCTGTGTTGTCACAGCACTGATCTGCAAATGTATTTCCAGGGCCCATTTTACTTTGCAGCAATGGAAGTTTAAAATGTACATCTCTTGAAAGCATGCATCCCGGGCTAATTATACAATTGAAAGCTATTAATACCAAGCTGTAGTTAGAAAATAACACTTGGCGTTTGTGTAGTATATGAGTCTCTGCTCTGCAGTACAATCACACGTGTATCTCACTTCATCAGCAGCAGTAAAATGAGTGGCTAACCTTTCTCTAGGTAAAGTAAGTGATCAAGGCATGAGGACTCTCATTGTCGATGCAGAAACTCAATGCCCATCATTTATCATAGCCCAGAACTACTGCAGAGAGGAGGTTGGGGGAATCTCTTCAGTGCTCTTACTTCTCTGATGGACTGTGTGCCTCTTCACAAATGATAAAACTTTTCTCAGTTTCAGTTTCCTTGGATGCAAAAAGAAAGACATTTTTAAAAAGTCATTCATTTGACATACACATTAGTATGCCGACTGGTCAGCATAGGGGAAAATGTACATCTAAAGGCAAAAGTGGTGTATGGACGATTATAGTACAGTGATGACCTCCAGCAATCCCACAGACTGGAAGAATGGCAGCCTTTTAAGTAAGTCATTTAAATGGAACACGGTGTTGGGCAAAGCAGGCAAGGGCCACCATGCACAGTAGTGAAGGTTTATGCCACACAATCCATAGGGCAAGACTCATGTCACAGTGTGTGTAAGTGGTAATGCCCTGAAGTTATGTAATGCACAACTTTAAATATCAGACAGTGCAGCAGTGTTTGCTATAAAGGCCTCTCAGAGGTACTCTCTGACTTAGGTCATGGCAAAAAAGAGAAAAGGGACATGAGAGGCCACAGAGTGAGTTTGGAATTACAAGACCACCACTGCTGTGGTGGATACAGTAGGTATGTGACAGGGAAATAGAATTGAAAATATTAAGTGAGATCACATAGAAAACAGCCCTGTAAGTCATGCATAATAATTTGCAATTTATTAACAAAACACTAGATTCCTTCAGTGGAAAGGTACCTCTCTGCCTTAGCCCATCTTTACCATCCCATCGGCCTCCAGATTGTGAGTGGAGATGTGCATGTGTCTAGGCATTCACAGCGAATGAAATCCAGAAATGCTATGAAGAATGGTGGTATATTTATACAGGAAGCACAGTGACTGACGGAAAAGACAAAAATTATTTTTTTGCATACTTTTTTTTCTGAATTTCAGGAATGATAAGCTTACAAAAAAGTAGTGACTTATCCTTACCCTTAAATAAAATTCATGTCCCTGGAATATTCCTTTTCATCAAACATCCTAACCTAGGCAGTCTCTCACACTCTCATTCCACCCCTATGCCCCCCCCCCGTTTAATTTTTTCCATTAATTTAGTTATTTTATTCACTTTACATCCTGGCTGCAGGCCTCCTCCCTCCTCTTCTCCCAGTTTCACCCTCACAAATCCCTCCCTCCAGTTATCCCCCACTTTCTCCTTAAAGAAGGAGAAGCCTCTCTGGGTGTCACCCTGCCATGGGATATCAAGTTGCAGCAAGACTAAGCTCATCCTGCCCATAGCAGCAGAAGATATGGGGACTGAGTGGCCACTTCTGGTAGCCAGGCAGGAGGTGGACATCAATCCATTCCCAAAACCTTCCACCCAACATTTTTCCTGCCTACAATACATACAGGAATAAAGGTGGATTAGAGATTGAGGGAATGGACAACTTGACTGCCTCAACTTGAGACCCAACCCATGTGAGAAAGCCAACCCCTGACACTTTTAATCATTCTCTGCTATGCTTGCAGACAGAAGCCTAACATAAACTGTCTCCTGAGAGGCTTCATCCACCAGCTGATGTAAACAGATGTAAAGACCCAAAGCCAAACATTAGGTAGAGCTCAGGGAATTGTATAGAAGATCTGGGGACAGAAAAGAACAAGCCAGAAGAGTTAACAACACCACAAGAAGACCTACAGAGTCAACTAACCTGGGCCTATAGGGGCTAACAGAGACTGAATCACCAACCAAAGGGCCTTACAGGGCTGGACTTCCTCCACATTGGTAGCAGATGTGCACCATGGTATTCATGCAGCTTCCCTCAAAATTGGGGTGGGGGCTGTCTGACTCTGTTGCCAGCCATTAGATATCTTTCCCCTAGTTGGACTACCTAGTTGGTCCTCAGTGGGAGAAGAAAGGTGGAATTTAAGTAAAGCTGATGCCTTAGCATGCAAGCATGGAGACAAAAGAGATCAGATTGGGCTCCTGATGACTGTATTGGAGACATGGGTCAAGCTTTGCCTGATGCCCACCTACTCTAGGATGTCAATACAAAAAAAAGAAAGAAAGAAAGAAAGAAAGAAAGAAAGAAAGAAAGAAAGAAAGAAAGAGAAAGGAAAAGAAAAGAAAAGAAAAGAAAAGAAAAGAAAAGAAAAGAAAAGAAAAGAAAAGGATAAGCTAACTCCTTTTACACATTCTACACATTCACTGTTAAAACTTTAAGACCAGAACTTCAGAAAATGTTTATATTTTAAGTTAGAATCTTAAAAGCATGATGGAGTTAAAAATGTGTCCTTTATTGGAGATTTCAGTCCCAATATACCAGTGACTCTAAGGTGACAGTAGGAAGGTAACAAATGCCAACCAGGGAAAGAGGTTGCAGAAGAAACCAGCCTCATTGACACCAACATACCGAGGCAGTGGTGGCTTTGAAACGCCAGCCTCCAGAACCATATGAAAATGAGTTTCTGTTGTTGAAGCCACCCCATCTCTCATGTTCTGAACACAGCACTCACAAATTACAGTGAGAAAGTCTAATTCTGTTTGTTATTGAAGCCAGTCTGAATTTTATTTCCTGGTACCTTCAACTCATACACTTTTAGCTGAGGGAGGTGCCAGTGACAGACTCCAAGCAAAAAAAGTGGTGTAAGCATCTGATACATTTATGAAAACATTACTGGTCATGACAGAGAAAAGGACATGCTGGATGGAGCCAGAAGTCAGTACAATAAGTCTATCGCCAAAGTCTAGGCAAGAAAAGAAAGTGGAAGAATGAGATTCATATCCTAACATTAAAAAGACTTCAATTATATTTTTCATGGGCAAAGCCAAGCCAAGTAAAGTCGTTTGTGTACTATAATTCCACATTTCCTTTGCTTTAAAATTTTCATTATTTACCTGACTAATGCCATTTTCCTCTTAATTATATATATATTCTATTTGAAAATTTAAATAAGACAATATTATCATTGTTTTTAAAAGTCAAAATGAATGTACAGTGGCCAAATGGCCAAACCTAATGGTTTGAAGAGAAAGGGTGACTTTGAAAATAGTTTCAGTAGAATGATCTTAAACTTGAGATCCTCCTGCCTCAGCCTCCCAGGTAGCTGGGATTACAGTCCTGTGCTATTAGGCTTCGATGAAATGAACCTATCATCATCATCATCCTCTTATAATACACCCTAACTGTAGTTTCCCCTCCCTCTGCTCCTCCCAGTTTCCTCTACATCTATCCTTTCCCATAGATTCATTCCTCCTCTGTTTCCTTTCATAGAAGAACAGTCTACCCAGGGATATCAACCAAACACTATATAACAAATTACAATAAATCTAGACACAAATACTCATTTCAGGGCTGGGCGAGGCAACCTGGTAGGAGGAAATAGGTTCCAACAACAGGTGAAAGAATCAGAAACAACCCCACTCCCATTGTTAGGAGTCCTGCAAAAACATCAAGTTATACAACCATAACATATTTGCAGAGGACCTAGTTCAGACTTAAACACGATCTGTCATTGTCCTTTCAGTCTCTTTGACATTGTCCTTTCAGTCTCTATGGGCCTACCTTAGTTGATTCTGTGAGCTGTGTTCTCCTAGTGTTTTTGATCCCTTCTCCTACATCTCTTTCTCCCATCTTTTGTAGGGATTCCCAAGCTCTGGGTAGAAGAACCTGTTGAAGATCTCCAATTTGCATTCTTTCTCAGCCTAATGTTTGACTGTGGCTCCTATCAGCTGTTGGAGGAAGCCTCTCTAATGACAATTTGGTTAGGTCCTGACCTATGAGTATAGCAGAATTTCATTAGAAATTACTGTATCGATTAGGGAGCACCGCCTCTAATTTCAAATAAATGAAGACAAGAAAAAATGTTTACTATATTGTACAACTAGCAGTTAATAGGTTCATGCAAAGTCAGTCTCCTCTGAATATCCTAGCCACTTGACTCTCCATGTTAAGTTCATATGAAAGCATTTTTCCCACACCCTTGATTCTTCCTTTTCTATTTTAATGCATCTTGTTTGAGGCAAGAAGAAGAAGAAGAAGAAGAAGAAGAAGAAGAAGAAGAAGAAGAAGAAGAAGAAGAAGAAGAAGAAGAAGAAGAAGAAGAAGAAGAAGAAGACACTCTATGTAAAGCTATTCTTTAAGTCACATTTCAACTCCATGTAGACTACCCCTTCCCCAAATCCCTTCATCCTTATGAACTCCTAACATTTGTACTATATGGAAACATACACACTCTTTCTACATATGCCTGTACTGAAGTTGGCCTCTCAGGAGTCTGTCTCTTCCAGCTAATGGTTGTCTCCAGGAGTTTTCTCTTAGTCTTTTTTTTTTTTGTACCCAGTGTGGTACTTTGCGGAAATTAATTATGCTACGGCTCTGTGGTTATCTTATTTCTTTCAGTAAACAAGGTCACCTTACATCCTGCACTTCCCCAGTGAACAACACACAACTTCCCTTGTTAGTGAAAAAGGCAGGCCTAGAAACGTTTGAAAGACATAGAGGCATTTCCTACAGGCAGTGCTCAAAGCTTCCATTTCCCAAATAAAACTATGACTCTACGTTACCAAGTGATCATGGGAAGGTCACAAGGTACCTAACTCTTACATGGCACAGAAATATCTCAGGAGGTCAAGATCAAAAGTCAAGATAGTCATAATTTGCAAGGTCCAAAAAGCAAAAGCAGTCTGGAACAGAGAAGTATAACTGGGAAGAAAGCAATATTAAAGTGCTTTTATAAAAAGTGTGTCCTGATAAAGATAGCCATCCAATTCAATCAATGGGACCGGAAGACATTCCTAATGGGCTTTAGCATCAGAAGCCTGTGACTCTCAAATGAATAGCAAGTGCCACAAGCACACTTGACCCTACAGCTAGAGAGATGTATGGCTCAGCAAATCTTCACTGTGTCTGTGTTTCTAAATTGTATAGGAGATGAAGACAACCACAAGTCAGAAAACTGTGCATCCTGCCTACATGAAGTTTATGACCTAGTGAGGGATAGAAATGAGCAAATAATGCGTTATGTCTTAGTTAGCTTTTTATACTACTATACTAAAGCATCATGGCCAAAAACAACCTGAAGAAAGAGTATGTTTCATCTTATAGCTTACATTCCATCATGAAAGGAAGTCAGGTCAGGAACTGAAGCAAAGACCATGGAAGAGTGTTGCTTACTGGCTTGCTGAATAGGCCCTGGGGACACTCTTACTCAGCTTGCTTCCTTTTTTAATCTAGGACCACCAGCCCAGAGTGGCACTGCCCATGATGGGCTGGTCCCGCCCATATCAATCGTTAACTGATTAAATCTGATGGAAGCATTTTCTCAACAGAGATTTTTCTCTTCCTGAATGATCCTACCTTGTGTCAAGGTGATGAAAACCTAAGCAGCACATGTTATAGATGAGGATATTATTCCCAAAGGTACAATATTCATACTGTAGTCTATGGAACTAGCAACCTTAAAGTATATCTATATAACCTACAAAATAAGTGGTACCCTAAAAATATGGCTGCTGTGAACTGAATTTTTGTGTCTCCCACCAGACTCCTATGTTCAAGTCCTGACACCTATTGTGATGGTATTTGGACATAAGCCTGTATGGAAGCAGTCGAGGCTAGTTGAAGTAATAAAGGTGGGGTCAGCTATCTGATTCATGTTCATTTAAAAAGAGATACCAGAGACATCAGTCTCCCTCTATCATGAAAGGACAAAGTAATAAGTCTTGCAACTACAAGCCAGCAGAGTCCTCACCAGAATCTGATATAGATGAAACTTCATCTGCCACAAACCTTTGACATCCATGCAGGGTTGCTTCTACAGCCCTCTGCCTATGCCAGACTTGTATATGATTAAGTCTCTTATCTCAAATACCACAGTGGCTTGTACATGAGCTACGTGGAGAACCTGTCTTATACTTGAGATCATATCTAGATGACTCACAATACCTCATACAATCTAAATGCTATGTAAATAGCTGATGTACTGAATTATTTAGGAAATAACACAAGAAAAAAAGCCCAGCTATATTCAGTACAAACACAAATTTCGAAATACTTTTAACTGACTATTAGAATTCATTAGTATTAAGTCTGTATGTGGGTCAGGCAGCTATACATCTACCCTTCAGAATCATAAGAAAACACAGCCAGAACTAGAGGAGGTAGTGATGGATAGATATAATCACAGTACATGGTATAAGTATATGAAAAATTTAGAGAATAAACTAAAATAGTATTTTTAAAAGGAACCTTACAAAAAGAAATGCCTTTTTACCATGTAAGTTACCATGTCTCTAAGATTACATGATTGCAGTCCAAGTAGACTGATAGGCAACCACTGAGCACTTTCATAACACCTACTCCAAACTTAGGGGCTCACATAAGACATCCTATGAGAAAGTGAAATCTAATATTAGACCTAAAAGATAGGTAAGAGTTAGCAGTTCAAAGAGAATATTGTGTGGGGCATGGGAAATATTAAATGACATGGTTTCCCAAAGAAAAGGAACAGGTACAAAAGAAGAAAGACACAGTCACAGTCCAAACTGAATATATGATGGGGTTGAGGGACACAGGCTGTGAGCAAGATTAGCAAGAGCAGGGTCACAAAAAGCCTTTCATAAGCCTCCATAAGAAGTTTGCATTTTACTCTGCAATCAATAAAAATGCTACCATATTCATTCCTAATATATTCAAATTAATAACTGGAATTATTTGTTCTATGTAAAAGAGTTTGCAAACAATCTGGAAGGAAATTTTCCATTTCTACAGCTTTTTAAACATTTGCTCAGCACCACAAGGCTGGCACTCAGTGGAGTTTGCCTAATAAATGATTGGTTAAGAACTTTTCCAAGGAGATTATGATTCTCATCTGACAATCGCAATGTACCTATAATTCCAAATCAGAGGGCTTTTCACCATGATTTCTTTCTGACCTTCAGAAATCAGAGCAAAGAGCCTTAATCGTAAGAAAGTCCCCTCCAGCAATCTTGATAAGAACTGGATTCTGGAAGATGCGGATTTTTTTTACCTGCCCCTGCAACTTCTATGCCTACTCTGCAGCAGAGCTGGATGGAAGATGGAGTTAAAACCCTCACCTCTAGCTTCCAGAGCTTTGGGAGTGATCTGGTACCTGCTACCATCTGATGGTCCTTGGATGGCTTTCCCCCACTGCAACTTTACATTTCCATCCTTCTGGAACACAATAGCTAGACATCAGAGCATGAAATAATGGTTTGTTCAGGGGTATCCTGAGCATGTCAGATCAAGTTCTTTTTATTGTTGTAGTTTCCAGCCTTCAAATTGTTTTTTTTTTTTTTCTGAGATCTGTAATAGGATTGTACCACATTTGGTCTTCAAGAAAGAAAAAAAAAAAAAGACTAGGGAAAAAAAGAATTGATAGACCCTGACAGCCATTGCCACGGGTATATCCTTCCAGCCAACCAAACACAAGAGATAATAGTTATACTTTAACCTCAGAGTAATGCCCTGTTCTACCTCTCTTCCTGCAGCACTAAGGTTGCAAACATTTTAAAGGTCATGTGCTCAAGAGGCCCTAGTCTCAGCACTGAAGACAATGAGATTTTTTTTCCACATTGATTCCTCACATTTTTCCCTATGTTCTGTAACATATATTTGGAATAGGCTTAGTGTAATAAACCTGAGGATGGGGATATGGCACAACAACAACCCCAGGAACCAAATCCTAAATCCCTACATCCCACATTGAGCACAGAACTGACTGCAAGCTGTCATCAAGAAATCATCTGGAGGGGAGATGTTCCTGTATGTAGCCTATTCAAAAATAGTCAGTGTGGAACTCAAGAGATTCTCCCGAGAAAGTAAGAACAGGATCATTCAAGCTGGCTGTCACTCTGGAGGAAGAGCCATGGTGTAGACCTCAAAAGTCAACTCACCTGAACTCTGCAGAAAGTTTGGACCTCTTTAGTCATTGAATTCCTTTCTCATAGACTTAATACTGAACACCTGTCCTACCAGAGTATCTGTACCTGTCTTCACTGCAGAATTCCCATACAGTACAGCTATCAGTACAACATTCTTCTTTCCTCCTGAAAAGCCATCAGTCCTCCAGAAGAGCCACCTCTTCATCCCTGCTGTCTCTTCTCTACTTCTTTATTAGGTCACCGTAAATAGTCTCAAAGACTGGCTTCTATGTAAGTTTGCTAGCAAATGCAGTTAGGATCACTATATGCTAGTAAGTGAAGGTAAAGGTTTTAAAGCAGAAAAAAAAATGAGTTGAAATGAAATGTACATCAGTAAAAATAGACCTTACCAGAAACCAAGATGTTAGTTGTGAAGCCTCAACAACAATGATTGCTGCATCTAAGGAATTCTTGGACTAGGAGGGACTTGGATGCTACTCCACTAATGTAAGGAACAGACCAACATGTAGAGATGGCCTGCCTTAAAGCACTTAGTTTGCTTTCCCTCTCCATGTAGGTCAGCATTCCCCTCTCTCACTCCTCCCAAACTCTGTTAGGAGCATGCCCCCGTGGGATTCCTGTTTCTCCTCTTCTTTAAGGGTCTGAATAAGGCAGGCTGTTTAAGCTTTGGGTACAGGTGATTTCAGAGTTGGCAGAGTCTTGATATGTTTGTGTGAACAGTTTTTAGAAAGGGGGATTTCTAATACTCGATTCTAATTCCTCTTGCTGGCTTTAATTGCGAATGCATACTATTTCAGCTACATTTGGGTTGGATCAATTTTTGTCCATCATCCAAGAAGCCCTGCAGCAATTGTTTCTATGGGGAAATGTATGCAGTCTAAACACAGCTGAAAGGAAGCTTTGGAGCGGTGCCCAGGTGGGGAATGCACACAGGTAACACGGAAATGAGCCTCGATGGTACAGTCATCAAAGCACAAGGAGGGCAAAAGCCTGAGAAGAGCGGAAGTTGCTGTCCACTGGGCCTTGCTTTTGAAACTCACACCGAAACATCAAAACAGTGTTCTCATCAATTTGTCCCCAGCAACTACACCCAGTACCCACATACGATAAAAAACCAGGTAGGCTCTTGTCAGGAGATCACACATTTTAATGGAATCACACTTCATTTCTGGAACAAGAGCATCTTGCCCAGGCAGTTCAGCTGTCGTTACAAATAGGATCTAGTCAGTGCTCCCTCTGTCCCTAGCATTATCCCAGTTTAACGGAAAGGGAGCTGGCATGGGATGCTTAAGTGACTTTAGCCCCAAACTAAAGATCAGGCGGAAGCAGCAAGCAGCTGGCGATCAGTCTTCTACAGCCCTGGCTCGGCTCCCCAGCCTGGACCGCTCCCAACTGCAGGGTCTGAAATGCCTCTCTACTGCTCCTTGGCTCCTTTTACCTGTAAAACGAGCCGAAAACAATCTTTCCCAAGAAATTTCAATGTTCATCGTCTAATCAAAGTAGAAGGCCCCAGCATCCCTCAAGGAGGATCCAGAAGTTGGCAGTTTCTGAGGCGAGTCCCATATTCCTCCCCTAAGGGGTCAGGATTTTTCAGGTCTGGGCTCTTCTTGTTCTTTTGACAGCGACATTAATAATTGTACCAGCTCTCCCCTGGCAGGGCCGCACCACAGAGTAAAGCCTGGAGTAGGAGCTGTGCCCAGCGCAATAATACCAGTTAAATAAGTACGTTCATTACCTCCCAACAGTCAAGGAGTTTAAAATCCGTCAATTCACCCCACATGAGGGAGATTATGTGATTTACATGTTAAAGTGCCCCTGTGGTTTGATTTGCATAGCAAAGACTTTGGGGGCACAGAAACAAAGCATCCGCATGCATGACAAGAGGACTATTAGCATAGAGAGAGCAGGTTTTCCGACAGCCCAGCCTGGCAAACAATGCTGCACCTTCGCTGCTCGCTGGAGTTTATAGGATTTGACAGTTTCTCATCTGAGGGAGGAGAAGGTTAGGGAGTTGGGGTGGAATGAGGTTCGCTAGATTGGCTGTCTGCCTTAAGCACAATAATTTGTCTTTCTCTGAAGACCTCCCCTCCTCTTATCACCTTTATCGTTTCTTTCTGATGTTCATTCAAAGACGTCTTCTGCCGGGCAGTATGGAAGAACGAACCATAACTGTTTCTCAGGGCTGCAGATCTTAGTCTGGGAGACCCAAGGCTTTCGTGTCTCAGAACCAACTGGGCTAAGAACACAGTAAAAGCATTACAGCGTGTGTATCAGGAAAGAAAACGAAAATCTCGAGAATGTGAGTGGGGCTAGTGAGCTGGGAAAGGCAACATTCAAGAGTGTTAGGCTTCAAGTCTCGTGTCTTGCCATTTTCATAGCATAGCCAGCCTTCTCTCGAGCCTGTCACGGGGGCTTTCCCCACGCACATTCTATTTCTTACAAGCGGTCCAGGTAGGAAGTGGTTTCCAGTCTTTTTTGTTTTTGTTTTTGGTCTTGTTTGTTTGTTTGTTTGTTTTTGTTTTTGTTTTTTTTCCAGACAGGGTTTCTCTGTATAGAGCCCTGGCTGCCCTGGAACTCACTTTGTAGACCAGGCTGGCCTCAAACTCAGAAATCCGCCTGCCTCTGCCTGGGATTAAAGGCGTGCCCTGCGCCACCACTCTGTGCTCAGTCATTTTCTTTGAACTGGCTTCTTTCATATGTTAATCTTGAGGGCTTTCTCTTGTCTCAATACTCCAGCCATTAGAGAATTCTGGCATTGGCTCTGCCCTCCAAGACCCACAGGTACAAGGGGCTATCAAGGTCTCTCAGCTCCCAGGATGAAAGCTTTTATGGCTAAAGTAGCTAGGCAAGGCTTACCCTCCAGCAAAATAGAGAACCCCTGTTTTTCACACCCCCCCCCTTTTCATCTTCTGAGCAGCCAGTCAATGTGCAATAGCTCTGGAGTGACTCATAATGGCAGAATAACCAACACAAGTCTTACAGAGCTGGTCATTTGGCTACATATGCTTCCTGCTATGGAATTCTCCTCAGGAGGCAAGGTTAGCCCACTAAGCACAGAATCAGAACAAATAGAGTCTGGGGATGTCCTGAAAGGGCCTTTCCATCCATCACAGTATCCTGAAAGTGTAATGTCAGAAATATAGAATACATTTATGTGTTTCTCTGAAGCACACAATGTATTAAATAACAGCAAATACTCAAGCTACAGCAGTTTCAGCTGCAGTCATTTACTAGATATCCCTGTTTTCCTTGGTAACATAGATTCTTTTATCCCAATTTTAATTGCTAGTGTTAATTTTCAAGTCACTATTGTGCATCACATAGTAAATCTGTCTTTGTATGTATGTATGTATGTATGTATGTATGTATGTATGTATGCATGCATGTAGTATGTGTGTGTATGTAAGTTACAGAATGGTTGTAAAGGATTAAAGGGGAAAGCAAGAATTTTCACAAAGCCCCGAGAAGCAAAGCTGGAAATCTGACACTATGCAGAAGTCTGTATTGGTCAGATAACAGACCTAAGCAGGTTCTGTTATCCTGAGTCTCTGGGTCAGCAAGGTTTTGTTTGTTTGTCTGTTTGGTTTTTGTCTTTTGTTTTTGAGCAAACCTTCAAAGCCGAGTCCAGCCGCAATAATAAAAGAGTAGGGATGGGGCTGCTGTTAGATAAAGAGACAGACAGACAGACAGATTGAAAGCGGTTTACATAGGCAAACAGGAATATGGATGAACAACAATTGAGCAGGCACATTGTTGGGAGCCGCCCCCACATTCGCCGTCACAAGATGGTGCTGACATCCTGTGTTCTAAGTGGTAAACAAATAATCTGCGCATGTGCCAAGGGTATTTTACGACTACTTGTACTCTGCTTTTCCCGTGAACGTCAGCTCGGCCATGGGCTGCAGCCAATCAGGGAGTGATGCGTCCTAGGCGAAATATAACTCTCCTAAAAAGGGGACGGGGTTGCCGCCATTCTCTCTCGCTGGCATCTCTCTGGCTCTGCGCGCCCTGCGCTCGCTCGCTGCCTAAAGATGTAAACAATAGAGCGCGCTCTGCGCTTTGGCGGCGCCGGAGCTCTGGCTCCTAAAGATGTAAGATAGAAGGGGCTTTTCGCTTTTGGGGCTGGGGGTTTGCGCTCCTAGCTCCTGAAGATGTAAGCAATAAAGTTTTGCCGCAGAAGATTCTGGTTTGTTGCGTCTTTCCTGGCCGGGCGTGAGAACGCTATTAAGAGCACATCAACAAGGAACAAGCTCAACTGAAGACCCTGGGAGAGTGGGAAATTCTCAGCTTGTGGGTCCATCCCTTAACATAACAGATAGTCAGATGACAGGTCAGTGGGGACCAATGTCACCACAGAGTGTCTGCTTTTTCCTGCAGTCTAGGTGAGGGAATTACACCCCTTTCTTTGTCTGTTGTGCCTTTGGGCCTAATTTGCCTGACAGCTGCCCATGTGTTCTCATAGCCCCGATTCTCACATATAAATCTATAGAATGGCACCCTTTATCCTATCACAAATGGCATTAATCAGTCTCTGCCCTGTAGATAGTTCCACACAGGTAGAACCAGACAGATAGTGCCCTTCATATCCCCACCCAAGTGCAGAATCATTGTCCTCAATGTGAAGTCAATAGTTGGTTGTACAGTGGAGTCTCTCAGGGCAAGGCACAGCCTGAAAAGAACTATTTTACCATATGGACTAAGTTAACTCAGATTAGATCAGGGCACAGTCTGACTTCAGCATTTAATTATTTTATTCTGGGGGTGCCTTGTCTCTCAATCTGATTCTCGTTTACATCAATTCGTGACAACGTAGACACACCAATAATGATTGATTTCTACCTATTTCTTAATCTCTTAAGGTAGCAGCAGAAAAGACTTGGTAGAAGTTTGAAGAGTTGTATTAAGTCAAAGATACTCTCCTTGGTCAAACTCACACCAGGCTCTCTGAGCTTTCTTCTTAACTAGGTCCTCGGGTTGAGAGTTGGTCTCTCCATCACTCAGCTGAGCTAGGATTCCCCCTTCTTCTGTGTCTGATCACCCTGGTTATCTTAGCCCATGCTCAACAAGAGTCCTGTATGTTCAGTCAGGAATCCCGAACCCTTCTCCTTGAGGCTTTCTCTCAGTAATTTTCTATTTAGGGTCTCTCCACCCTGTCCCTTGTTCTGAATTCCTACACTCCTTTACTGCATTCAGAATTGAGTCCAGTGTATCTTGCCTACTGTGAAACTAACTCCCTTCCCTAGCTCTCTGCACCTATTGTGGTATTCCTGAATAAAATCTATTTAATTGTTCTTGAACATGCATTGCAAATATTTTTTTTATTAGCAGGCTCTTGTTTTTAAACTTTATTATTTTACTTCTGAGGATTTAAAAGCATATACATGAAATATGATATCTACTCCTCTACCTCCCTCCATAATCCCCAAATATGCTTTCCTCTCAATTTCATGTTTTTTCCCCATATAACCCACTAAGTACAGGAAGCTTATATATGCATGGTTGCGGGCCCATCAGCTGTAGCATGGAAAACCTATCTATGGCCATATCTTCAATAAAGAATGACTCTCTCTCTTCACCAACATCCTCTGCTCTTCAGTATGGCATGGAGCCTAGAGATGCCATACCCCATCTATCAGCGAATCGGGGCTGTATTGATCATGTGTAGGTCTTCTTGCAACTACATGTGCACAGAGAAGCTTCATTTTACAGTAGATATTAGTCAGCGAAGAGAGACTTATCTGGACAAAGTGCTGAGGATAAAGAATTTGAGTGTTCAGTCCTAAACGGGACATTGATTCCACCTCCACCAAGATCACAGAAGATGAGGTGCAGTAAGGTAAGAGCTGGAGGATGAGAAGGAAAGTTACGGAACCCTGTCATCTGGATGCAATGAAGTCCTGATTTTTCCACTTGCCGTCCCTTACACAAATCACTTAATTTCTCTGCAACCTGGTTTCCTCTCTTTTAAGATGAACAAAGAAGCTTCTAAGATTCCTTTTAGTCTCAGCGTAAAAGAAATTAAAACAAGAGTTTAATGGACAGTAATATCATGCAAAGTGGACCACTTTGAAAGGAGGTGAGTGAAGGCCAAGGTAAATGCAGCAGAAATTCCTCCCTTCAGTGCTTTGTCATCCATCACTGTAAGCATATGTCACTAAACCTGAGCCAGTCTCTAAATCTGTAAAAGACAGATACCAACAAATGTACCTGAGGGCTCTTAGGAGAATTAAATGCAGGGTTCTGAAAAGTATTTTTGCAAATTACAGATTTTGCAACCCATTGTTACTAATGTGTTAATTGAGATGAGATTTAAATTACAAATATTAACAAGTAGGATGCAGTGGAATGTTCCTTTTATTCATTGATTTCCAGAGGAGGGAAGGGAGAGAGGGCCTGCCTCCAATGGGATTTAGTCCTGTCTAGAAATATTTTTGATTGTTACAATAGGAAGGTGGTACTTCAGAGGAAAGGAAAGAGTTACTACTGGCATCCACTGATAAGTTGTGGCCAAAGATGCTGCTAAATGTTCCACATAATACAAGAAGAGTGAAAACAAAGAATCACCCTGCGTAATGGTAAAGTTACTATTCAAAACCCATCCTAAGGACAGGAGTTGGAGCCCAGTGGGTAGAGTCCTTACTTAGAATGCACAAAAAGTTCATTATGTCCCCTAGCATGGCAGAAAGTCTGGTATATGGGTACATTCCTATAATCCCAGCATTCAAGAGGTAAGAGGCAGGAAGATCTATGGATGAGGTTAACTTCAAGATACATAGAACATGTGAAACTAGCCTAAATTACTTGAGACCATGTCTTAAAAAAAAAAATTCACCATGCTAAATAATGACTGTGTTTTCCCAAGGAGTAACACAAGTCCTCTCTAGGCTGAATAATTAGACTATCAGAAACTTCCACGGCCTGGATAGAGCTCCAGCCAAAAACATCCTCCCTCAGAGATATTTATCACCAAGCATTTGGCTACTGGAGTATGGATAGAGACTGTGCGATGAACAAAGGTCCCCGAAACACATGTGCAGACTGAAAGGGCCATTGTGCTTAAGTGGATGATGGGAGTTGGAAATGGAATGTGTGAAGACTATCTCGATGTGTCATCTGTCACATGCTGCTAGCTCATGGGATCTGTGTGTATTTCATTTCCAAGCACACAGTTAGGATGGAGCTGTAAAGATTAACCTTTCTGGAAATCTGTGAGTCCAAAGCAGTGCAAGGAACACCCGTGGTATGGGGATAAATTGTCTGCTACAATAGATATTGCTTTTAGTTATCTCTTTTAAAGTGTTGGCTCCCTAACTGGGTGTCACTTATTGTGAGGCATGGCTGGTGCTGTGGGTGTCTGGGAGCCTTGGCTCTGGAAACACAGCTTGTGAGGCAAGGTGTTCACTGCAAGTGATTCGCTTAAGCCTTTTAGTGGGTTGATAGTCTCAGTCTCCTACTTGTTCCATTCTTGAGATGTGACAAACAGATTCAGAAGCAAGAAGCATTTATCTCACATTTAAATAACAATGCTTTGCTCAAAGGGGGAAAAAATCCTTTAAACTCATTGATATTATGTCTCACTGTAACCTGTAAGGAGGATGTCACAATAAACGCCTTAACAAGGTTGCAAGGAATAACAATGCTTTGAAGAGAGAATGGAAACTCTTAACCTATAAGTTATTTAAACTCAGACCCAGAAGCCTGGAAGTACAGCTGTTACCCTCTACCCGTTCCCCTCAAATCTGTTTTTTTTTTCCATATTCCATGCAATACCAATATTTTCTCTAAAGGAGTTTGCATTGCACAGAATTGGTAGGGGGTGGTTTTACAAGGCTTGACTGTATGGATGTGATTTGCCTGGTTCATACATTTATCTATCCTGAGCCAGTTTTGTTAAGGTCTTGGAATTCTGATATCTCTGAAAGAAGCAAGGAGTCTTCTCTTTGCCTCTTGAAATGCTGTAGGGGCACAGCCAGGGACTCCCTCTGCTGGGATAAGAGCCTTGCAATGCACTAGCGAAGAAGAGGTGAAGCCCTTAAAACACAGAGCTCAAGCACAATCGGTTTACGGTGAGCAGAGGTTACTGTCCCTAAGAGTCCAGAGAGGTGGCACTAATAACACCTACAGAAACCTAGGTTTTGTATCAGGTCAGTAATTATAGTCCCTTTGTAAGAACATTTATGTAGATAATATTCCAGACTTTCTCTGTGACTGAATACAAGTTTCACACTATTGAAAATGTTATGAAATCTGTCAAGTCACCAGGGTGCCATTTTTTTAAATTACTATTACAATGAACTAAGTGGCCCCTCACAGGATTTACCCTATGTTCAACTCTGTTCTTATAATTAAAAGATAAAACCATTAGACAAAAATCTTAGAAATAATTTAAATTCTAGAGGAATCCAACTATTGTGGGCCTGTGGTTTTTTGTTGGCTTTTTTTGATTTTTGTTTTTGTTTGTTTTCTTTTTCCATGTACTTTCCTCAAGACGCAAATGAACTCTAAAATCTTCTTTTTTAAAAATTTATTTTATTTTTATTATATGTAAGTACATTGTAGCTGTCTTCAGACACTCCAGAAGAGGGAGTCAGATCTCATTAAGGATGGTTGTGAGCCACCATGTGGTTGCTGGGATTTGAACTCAGGACCTTTGGAAGAGCAGTTGGGTGCTCTTACCCACTGAGCCATCTCTCCAGCCCCACTCTAAAATCTTCTAATTAAGAATTCATTCTAAGCCAGGCGGTGGTGGCACACGCCTCTAATCCCAGCACTCGGGAGGCAGAGGCAGATTTCAGAGTTCGAGGCCAGCCTGGTCTACAGAGTGAGTTCCAGGTCAGTCAGGGCTACACAGAGAAACCCTGTCTCGGGAAAAAAAAAAAAAGAAAAAAGAATTCATTCTAAGAAATTCTTGAAATGTATTATTCTCAGTTCATTGTCAAGCACTTGTACATGTACACACACACACATACATTCTGTATAGAATTCTTATCTGGGGTTTCTACTAAAGGACAAGCCTAGCTTCAGGAACTGGCTTTTTGGATTGATACACGTATGAGCTGTCTTTTCAGATCAATAGATTATTGCTATTCAGGACATGATATTTGAGTTCAGAAAAGTAATGGCTGCAGGCAAAAACATGAAGGGATTATTCTCTAAAACCTGGCAATGGTTAGAATGGAAGAGGGAGGTTTTCATTAGTTCCTCGTTTACAGAAAGTTAAATAAACTGCCAAGGATCTTTCTATAAACAACCGAAGCTTCCACATGGTGGGTGACTTAAGCTAGGCGACCCTGCTTACACTTGGCACTGCAGAGCTTGAAAGCCTTCTGTCCAGACTCCTCAAACTGCCAAAGCCAAAGGGAGAGAAATCGTCTGACTAAAAGTAGTGCTTTTCCAAAAGTATTCCCAGAACCTTTGTGTACTTCAAGAAGAATGGATTTGATGGTCTTTTTCTTTGACATATCGAAGAAATTGAGGTTCTCACTGGCGGAGCAGCTAAGGTAAGACAAGCTCCATAGGACCTGGCCCAGCACCCACAAGACTCCCAGCCTTCACTTGTGCGCTGGGTTAGAATGGGGGCTCTGGAACAAGAAATCAGCAACCATTCCTGTGATGTCGATCTAGGATGAGAAGAAAACACCAGCAGCAATGTATCAGAGCCCATGGCACCCCAGAACCGGTTGCCTCATTCTTACTCAAGTTTTATACGGAAAATAACTACTGATGTGCCACTTGATTGAAAAAGTATTTCAAATTGGAGTAAACAATTCTAAGAAACAAGGAAAAGACAAGAAGATATATAGTTACTCTTCTGCTTTTTTTTTCCCCTGTAGACTTAGGCTAAAGAGTTCCCTTTCTTCCAGAGACCTAAAATGTTCCATATTGATTTATGTAACTAAAATATTCATTTAAAAATAAATATTCAGAGATACTGAGATACCCTCATTTTGTTTCCCCTGACATGAAATCTATGTGATACTTGGTGTTATCCAAGTTTATCCAAGTATATTCAAATCTATGCTATCCTGGTGAAATGTTTAAGGTCAAGCAGTGTTTGATAATTTTTTTTCATGATTCTCTGAGGAAAGCCATGCCTCTACCCCTGTCTTTTCATTTGCCACCTTTCTCCCTCGTAAGGAACGCCATATCAGAACAAGCCATTTTAAAAATACACAAAGCTCTGTGGGTAACTGGTCTTAGCCTGTGACTAGGATGAGATGAGAACCATCTTTGGCTCAGCCTTACTTTGTGTTGTTTTCCAGGCCTAGTGCTTCACCCTCTCCTCCCCTCCCCTCCGCCCATGGAAAACACTCACCAACAAAACAGGAAATCTGTCTTTCAAATGGCCCAGAAAGTTCCTTTTCAACATGAATATTCACATGATCTCTTTGGGTCCTGTTGACTCTAACTCTATTATTTTGATTGGGAACAGATACTGTTGTAAAAATAACAGAAAGAAAAAATAAACATAAAAAAATACTTTTTTCAAAATCTTCATTTAGATCACTTAGACATAAACATCTATAGATAAATGCGGGACTAAAGTAATAAAACACACACACACACACACACAAAACAGAACAATTCAGATATAGCTTATTCTTACAATGTGTTTTATCTTCTAGAAAAAGAAGCAATCAATATTGCCAAAAATTGATTGTAAATTAATTACAAAATTCTATGACTTAAATCAAATAAGAAGTTATGACAAAACAGGTACTGTTCCATATGAGCAAAACTAGTTATATTTGTTTTTTACTCAGTGTTAGATATATATATATATGTATATATATATATATATACAAATTAATGCCACTTGTTTTAGTACACGTTTGCTTTTGTTTTATATATAAGGACACAAAAAATTCAAACACACATAGTTCTATGAAAACATCGAATATTTGATGTATTACCTAATAGCAAATGACAGGCAAAACACTTTGTGGAGATAAGCAAATAAAATGATGCATCTTAAAGTTTTGATTAAACAGTGACATCCATGACCCACGCAGAGAGCTTCTTCTTGAGATGCCAGTGGGCTACGGCACAGACTCTTTTCACTGAGATAAGAGCCTGGCAGAGCAGTAGCACAGTGGAGATAAAAACCTTTCTAAATCACAGGGCTCAGAGCTTAGACAGAATGGTTTGAAGGTGAAAAGGTTACGGCTCCCGAAAGCTCAAAGAGGTAGTAGCATTGACAATGTCTACAGAACTCTCGGCTTTGTGATATGTTAGTATTTATAGTTTCTGTAAGAAGTAGCTGATTATAATCTTTGTAGTTAACATCCTGGATTTTTCTCTCCTGTCTAAGTATACTGAATTGACCAATACAGAGAATGTTGAAAGGTTTCAAATCAGTATGCTACACTAAGACCAATTGGATAGATGTCTATCCAAAACCAATCAGTATTAAAGCCATGTTAATGGGTCATAAAACAAATAAGGTATAAGCAATTTGGATTAAGCTATTAAGTACTTAATAATAGTTACAAGACATCTGAGATGGCTTTTGGTTGTCAAATTGACTATATCTGGGATGAAATTCAATCCAGGAATGGAGGCCACAACTGCGATCCAGATCTTGAATCTGGAAAGCACAGGCTTTGGTTCAGATATCAAAGCAGGAAGACACACCTTTAATCTGGGTCACACCTTCTTCTGGAAGCCTATCTAAGAACAATGGAAGAAAGAAGGTTTTGTTCTTTGCTGGATTGCCCTTGCCTTGCTAGCATAAGCATTCCTTCATTGTCATTGGCACCTACTTTGGGATTTCAGCATATACAGAAGACCGGCTGAGACACCCAACATTGTGGAACTGCACAACTACTAGCTTCTTGGATTTTCTACTCACATCTAGTTATTGTTGGACTAGTTGGACTGCAGCCTGTAGGGCATTCCAATAAATTCCATACACATGGAGAGATCCATACAGTAACTTTTGTGACTCTAGAGAATCATGACTGATACAATGTCTAACAGGGGAAGTTTGAAACATGCTCTAATATGAGAAGGATTTAAAGAGATACCAAAGATCAAGGCCAACTGTCCTGGACAGGATTCATCTGCTTCATCTCAGCTCTGCTTCCTGTAACACCCAGCCCTCTTCTTTATATTAAGAACAACTTGAAGGGTTTAGAGATTTTGATGTACAATCAGGAGGAGTTGATAAGAAGCCAGGCATGGTCTCATGGACATCTGTAATCCCCGCACTGAAACAGGCAAGAGAGAAGAGGATAGCTTCAGTTTGCTGTTTGTCAGCATAGCCAAAGAATACAAACCCTGGGTTTAGGAAGAAATTCTGCCTCAAAGGAGTAAGGTGAAGAATGATAGGTGGGAACACCAGACACCTTCCTTTGGCCTCTACATATACAAACAAGTATGGGGACCTGTGTACACAAGCATGTATACACACCACACACACACACACACACACACACACACCTTAAATTTTGTGCTCTTGAAAAAAAATTTAAAGCTTTAAAAAAATGTGAAATAATCAAAGAGACACATCATATCTTAGCAAAAAAAAAGTGAGAGGTGGTAATAATATAAGGTTAAAAGTAGTTCCATATCTGGTCTATCTGATAGGGATATGTCCCATTAAAGTATTTGTAAAAGGAATGGTTATTAGAGATGGATTTATGTGGTAGCAAGTTGAACCTCAGAAGTTATTTTTTTCAGACACAAAAAGACATCTAGGGTATCTAGCACAACTTTTTTATTTACAGATTAAAAGAAAAAAAGCAAACAAACCAGTGATTTACTTGAAGACAAATGTTTGCTCTAAGTTCACACAGTGAGTCACTCTAGGCAGGTAGGCTTGTGATTGTGTGGCTGTGTGTCCATCTTCCCCATTGGTGTGGTATGATCATAAGTATGTTTCTTATTGTCTTTTTGTTTCTACTCTTTCATATGGACTGAGACGGTTGTAGTTATATACTTACATGTGTCATGATTTGAATGTGTGTGGCCCAGGGAGTGGCACTATTTGGAGGTGTGGCCATGTTGGAATAGGTGTGTGGTAGTGGGTCTGGGCTTTGAGACCTTTGTCCTAGCTGCCTGAAAGTCAGTATTTGGCTAGCATCCTTCAGATGAAGATGTAGAACTCCCAGGTTCTCCTGCACCATGCCTGCCTGGATACTGCCATGCTCCGGCCTTGATGATAACGAACTGACCCTCTGAACCTGCAAGCCAGCCCCAATTAAATGCTGTCCTTATAAGACTTGCATTGGTCATGGTGTCTGTTCACAGCAGTAAAACCCTAAGACAATATGTATATATAGTATATATTTAAAATATATTTTATCATATACATACATATATATATATATACATAAAACATACATACATACATACATACATACATACATACATACATACATACATATAAATCAACTATTAGAGAAAAAGACCATGCATTTGAGAGAAATCAAGAGAGAAACGCATGGAAGCAGATGGAGGGAGAAGAAACAAGGTAGAAAATTATGTAATTGTAATTTCAAGAGATAAACAATTATTGTAAAATACATGACTTCATGTTGTCCTTGTTTTTAATAGCTGAGTAATATTTCATTGTGTAAGTGAACCACATTTTCATCAACCGTTCTTTAGTTGAGGGACATCTAGGTTGTTTCCAGCTTCTGGTTTATTACAAATAAATCTGCTATGGACATAGTTGAGAAAGTGTCCTTGTGGGATGGTGGAACATCTTTTAGATATATGCACAGGAGCAGTATAGCTGGTTATACCACATTAGGTTGAACTATTCCAATTTTCTGAGAATCACCAAGTTGATTTCTAAAGTGGTTTTCCAAGTTTACACTCTCATCAGCAATGTAAGAGTGTTCACCTTGATACTTAATTTTTTAAAAATCATATTAATCCTCCTAGTATACCTTACTTTAAAAATATTTAGTTTTTATTTTTTTAAGTTTTGTGTAAATGTGTCCATTTATGTGTACATGTGGCTGTAGGCCCCCAGAAGAGCCCAGAAGTGGGCACTGGATTCCCTGGAGCCAGGCTGATAGGTGATTGAGTGCCACCCAATAAGGATTCTGAGAATCCAGCAGTCCTCTGGAAGAGCAGTTTGTACTCTTAGCCACTGAAAAGTCCTTCCAGGCCCTTGGACTTAACTTTTTATATAAAATGTATTATAATACTTACCTGGCAGAGGATATATGATCATGTAGGTGTCCCCATGCCGAGACTTACTTTTGACACTCCAGGATATGCTGACTCCTGGCATTTCCTATGCATAATTTGTGGTAGTGGAAAGACTGCATTCAAGGCTTTCCTGAAAGAAAAAGAAAGAAAAAAAGAAAGGCAGGCAGGCAGGAAGGAAGGAAGGAACAAACAAAGGTTATTCTATGAAGTCTTTATTTTATCAAAATATGTTCTCCTTAATGGAAGTATGTAACTGAATTAGTTACATACTCACGAAAGCTGCTCTAATTACACTGGGTTCAAATACCCCTGACTTTCGATATGATGGACCAGAACAAAAGAGATCATCTTCCTGAAGAACTGTCAATGTGTCTGTTCATTTCTGGGGTTGTCAATGGTCTGTAAGTGACAGTGCACTTTGCTGAAGAACTGCAAAGCCTGTTATCACTTCAACTCAAGTGGTCAGGAAGTTCCACCCAAAGCCCACAGAAAAAGGCCACCACACTTACCAAAAACACCACCAAAAGTGTAGCTATTAATATACAAACTTTGCACTCATTCCTCCTGAATTCTTGTCAGAAAATAGACATTTGTAAATAAAAGGGATCCTTTCTTTGGACCATTTTTGTATTGACATATATTCTCTATTATTAACTTAAATAATTAACACTTATTTCCTATTAACTTCATTCATAAATTTTACAAATGATTAAATTAAATAATCTATTAAATATTAAGAGATCCATTCTAGACTTATACTAAATACAGTCTCTATCATATAAAAAGTAATATTTTTTTACCTTCAGTGCAAAAATTATTAAATCAAATGAGACATTAGATATTCTGTTATAAAATGGGCTTTGTGCTAGGTGATGTTTTTCCAACAGTACACTAATGAGAGGTTCTAAGCACACTTAGGGTGATCTGGTCTAAATTGTCCTGGTTATATAGGTCCATGGACGAAAGACAGATTCAGCACGCTATATTTTGAACTTACAATGAGTTCATTGGATACAATTAACGTCATCATAAGTGAGGAAGTACCTGTGCTCAGAGCACAGATGATGCTGGAATTCCCATCCCAGTTTTATTTGGTACTGTATGCCTTTCTAATAGTTATAAAGATTCAATTTAGTACATATGAAGTGATACCTCATTTATTTTTTTCAATTTTCTTTTTCCCCATTTTTATTTTGAAAATTTTTATATATAATATATTCTGATTATGGATTCCCCTCTCTACTCCTCCAAGTTCTTTCTTATCTTCCCTCTTATCCAAGTCCACCCCCTTTCTGACTCTCATTATGAAACAAGCATGCTCCTAAGGAGTAATAATACCATATAGTACTGTACTGTACTGTACTGTACTGTGCTATATAACAAAAATAACACATTGGAATTGGGCAAAACAAACAAATCAAACAAAACAAAATTAGGCACAAGAAACAGAGACCCAGTGGTTTTACATGAAACTCTAAACCATAATATATATGAAAAGAACCTGTAGTGCAAAAAGAGAGAAGAAAAAGATATAAATAAAATAAAGATAAGATAAAACTGTTTAAAAAGGAAAAGCCCTGACATAACGTTATGAGACAAGAAACCTTCAAAGATGCCTTTGAGTTTGTTGGAAAATCTTTTTTATTTAGTAATTGGTTTCTGTTTTTCTGCAAATTAAGTTTAAAATTTGAATGCTGTGTTATTCTAAGGTAAAAAGTCACCCAACATTTTAATATCATCTTTGAAAACCTGAATGCGCATTTAATGTCCCTGACACCTTATAATTGCAGCATACCAGGTGGCGGTCATAACAAAGTGACACTGTCTGCACATTTGTCCCCCTGAGGTACCTACATCAAAATTCAGAAGTGACAGCAACTTGAAAGCAAATTGCAGAATCAATAGCGTATTACTCTTTTCAGAGTTGCTCTATCACAGTGATCTGAGAGGCACGAAAGGGGCAAACTATACGGGAATACGCATGCCCAGACAGCCTGGAAGGATTGCAGGAGACTCTGGACTTTCAAACATTTACCAGTTCATTTTACATATAGTTTTGCTTTTTGGTGATGCACAGGAATGATGTGTATTTAAAAAATCATATCCCCACATCTAAAAACTAAATATATATTTCCACTATTTATGTTATTTAGGATCGGGCACATCCGTGGACAGCTAGAAGCATCACAGGCAGTTCCCAGACCCAGTGGTGTGCCACCATCTCTAAGTGACTGCATCACTCGTGTATATGTCATCTCTAGGCAACAGCATCGTCACTCCTGCATCTGTCCCTTTGCACATGCTCCATGGCCCCGCCGCACATCCCTCTGTGCATACACCACTGCCCAGATAAAAGACTCACGCTCCCTGACCCCTCTCTCTTCTTTCTTTCCACCCTCTTCCAGAGGCTGCCTCTGCCCTTCTCCCAATAAAACTACCACATGAGACCTGTCTCTTGGTGTGATTTATCTGGGATTGCATAGCTTATTCTAACAATTTATTTTCACCGGCTTAATATAGTATTGTAAATATTAACAATAGCAACTGAGCAATAGAAATAAATAAAAAGCAAGCAGATTAAAAAAAGACAAAGAATCCATAAGTGAAAATCACGTGAATTTATAAATGGAAAAAAATATAAATATGCTATCAAAGAGCTGTTAAAACTGAAAAATGAATTCACTAAAGTCGCAGGATACAAAATCGACATACAGTAACAATTTTATTTGTCAATAGTGCACTTGCTGGAAAAGAAATTAAAAAATGAATCTTATTTTAAAAGGTTACAATAACATGAAATATTTGTGAATGTGTTTAACCAAATGTTAGGCCTAATTTGGCCAAAAATCTAAGGCCCTAATGGAAATCCCTGAGCCTGGCTAGGGCCTGGGAACCTGCCTTGCTCACTTCCATACTAGAGTGACTCAGCACAGCCCACTTTTGCCTAGCTACTGCTGATGTAAATAGCTTGATTGGCCTTGGCAATCACCCTATACCCTCCATTACCCTTCCCCAACTCCTACCCTACCTCCTACATCATCTCACCCCACCAAAAAGTCCCCACCTTCTCCCTCAACCCTATATAAGCAAGAGGCTAATTTAATAAACCGAGTTCCTGCTTTAATAAGACTTCCAGCCCAGTATGTTTCCTTTTTTGACGTTATTTATTTATCTATCTATCTATCTATCTATCTATCTATCTATCTATCTATCTATCTATCTATCTATCTATCTATTTATTATTAGATATTTTCTTTATATACATTTCAAATGCTATCCCAAAATTTCCCTATACCCTCCCTCCGCCCTGCTCCCCTACCCACCCACTCCCCCTTCTTGGTCCTGGCATTCCCCTGTATTGGGACATATAAAGTTTGTAATACCAAGGGGCCTCTCTTCCCAGTGATGGCCGATTAGGCCATCTTCTGCTACATATACAGCTAGAGACACGAGCTCTGGGGGTACTGATTAGTTCATATCATTGTTCCACCTATAGGGTTGCAGACACCTTCAGCTCCTTGGGTGCTTTCTCTAGCTTCTCCATTGGGGGCCCTGTGTTCCATCTTATAGATGACTGTGAGCATCCACTTCTGTATTTGCCAGGCACTGGCATAACCTCATACGAGACAGCTATACCAGGGTCCCTTCAGCAAAATCTTTCTGGCATTGTGCAACAGTGTCTGGGTTTGGTGGCTGATTGTGGGATGGATCCCTGGGTGGGGTAGTCTCTGGATAGTCCATCCTTTTGTCTTAGCTCCAAACTTTGTCTCTGTAACTCCTTCCATGGGTATTTTGTTCCCTATTCTAAGAAGGAATGAAGTATCCACCCATTGGTCTTCCCTCTTCTTGATTTTCTTGTGCTTTGCAAATTGTATCTTGGGTGTTCTGTTTCAGGGCTAATATCCACTTAACTTATCAGTGAGTGCATATCTAATGACTTCTTTTGTGATTGGGTTACCTCACTAAGGATGATGTCCTTCACATACATCCATTTGTCCAGGAATTTCATAAATCCATTGTTTTTAGTTGCTGAGTAGTACACCATTGTGTAAATATACCACATTTTCTGTATCCATTCTTCTGTTGAGGCACATCTAGGTTCTTTCCAGCTTCTGGCTATTATAAATAAGTCTGCTATGAACATAGTGGAGCATGTGTTCTTATTACCAGTTGGAACTTCTTCTGGGTATGGCCATCCTGCTCAGCCCCAGACAGACCCAGCTGGTCCAAGTTCTCACCTCTCACTTAGACCTGCCGGTAAAGAGCTGACAACCAAAGTAGTAAAAGATCTCTACAATAATATTATTTAAAAATAATGATAGAAACTATAGAAGACATAACCAATTGGAAGATTCACTCTTACTACTATGCATGTGGTCAAAGGAGGCATAATCATTATATTAAAGAGTTCCCAGCATTCCTATATCTATGACAATATCATTCATAGTACACAACGCACAGATTCAAACAAGGTATCCATCTCAATGAATGATGAATATAGAAAGTGTGATTTATTGCATCATGAAAAATAATGGAATTCTGACATTTTCAGAAGCACTGATGAAACTGGAAGTCATTGTTTGAGCAAAACAAATCAGAAGACATTGAAGATGAATAATACAAATCCCCACTCATCTGTGAAAATAAGCAGTTGATCTCAGAAGAAAAAATGAGATAGTGGACAGAGAGATGGAAACATTATAAGAAATGAGGTAAGGGGGGCCAAAGCAGAGGAAGCAATGAAAAATTACCTCTTACTTTTCATGACACAGTAGGGTAACTGCTGACCACAACATCCACATAATTCAAAATGATTGAATATATAAAGGTTCCCAACATACAGAAAAAAGTTTAGAGTTTGTGAAAATAGAAGCCCTATGGCGTAAACATGACCGTTACCTATATACATGTATCTATTTTCATACTGTGCTTAATTAAGATTTGCAAATATTATTATGAACAAAATTTGAACTGACATCTACGATACTGGGGCATTATTTTTTATAAATATTTTTTATTACGTATTTTCATCAATTACATTTCCAATGCTATCCCAAAAGTCCCCCATACCCTCCCCCCAACTCCACTACCCACCCATTCCCACTTTTTGGCCCTGGCGTTCCCCTGTACTGGGGCATATAAAGTTTGCAAGACCAATGGGCCTCTCTTTACAGTGATGGCCGACTAGGTCATCTTTTAATACATATGCAGCTAGAGTCAAGAGCTCCAGGGTACTGGTTAGTTCATATTGTTGTTGCACCTACAGGGTTGCAGATCTCTTTAGCTCCTTGGAAACTTTCTCTAGCTCCTCCATTGGGGGCCCTGTGATCCATCCAATACCTGACTGTGAGCATCCACTTATGTGTTTGCTAGGCCCCGGCCTAGTCTCACAAGAGACAGCTATATCAGGGTTCTTTCAGCAAAATCTTTCTAGTGTATGCAATGGTGTCATCGTTTGGAGGCTAATTATGGGATGGATCCCTGGATATGGCAGTCTCTAGATGGCCATCCTTTTGTCTCAACTCCAAAATTTGTCTCTGTAACTCCTTCCATGGGTGATTGATTCCAATTTTAAGAAGGGGCAAAGTGTCCACACTTTGGTCTTCATTCTTCTTCAGTTTCATGTGTTTTGCAACTTGTATCTTATATCTCGAGTGTACTAAGTTTCTGGGCTAATACCCACTTATCAGTGAGTACATATCATTTGACTTCTTTTGTGATTGGGTTACCTCACTCAGGATGATGTCTTCCAGGTCCAAACATTTGCCTAGGAATTTCATAAATTCATTCCTTTTAATAGCTGAGTAGTACTCCATTGTGTAAATGTACCACAGTTTTTGCATCCATGCCTCTGTTGAGGGGCATCTGGGTTCTTTCCAGCTCCTGGCTATTATAAATAAGGCTGCTATGAACATAGTGGAGCATGTTTCCTTCATACCAGTTGGGAAATCTTCTGGATATATGCCAAGGAGAGGTATTGCGGGATCCTCCAGTAGTACTATGTCCAATTTTCTGAGGAACAACAGACTGATTTCCAGAGTGGTTGTACAAGCTTGCAATCCCACCAACAATGGAGGAGTGTTCCTCTTTCTCCACATCCAGGCCAACATCTGCTGTCACCTGAATTTTTGATCTTAGCCATTCTGACTGGTGTGAGATGGAATCTCAGGGTTGTTTTGATTTACATTTCTCTGATGATTGAGGATGCTGAACATTTTTTCAGGTGCTTCTCAGCCATTCAGTATTCCTCAGGTGAGAATTCTTTGTTTAGCTCTGAGCCCCATTTTTTAATGGGGTTATTTGATTTTCTGGAGTCCACCTTCTTGAGTTCTTTATATATATTGGATATTAGTCCTCTATATGATTTAAGATAGGTAAAGATACTTTCCTAATCACTTGGTGACATTTTTGTCTTATTGACAATGTCTTTTGCCTTGCAGAAGCTTTGCAGTTTCATGAGGTCCCATTTGTCAATTCTCGATCTTACAGCACAAGCCATTGCTGTTCTATTCAGGAATTTTTCCCCTGTGCCCATATCTTCAAGGCTTTTCCCCACTTTCTCCTCTATAAGTTTCAGTGTGTCTGGTTTTATGTGGAGTTCTTTGATCCGCTTAGATTTGACCTTAGTACAAGGGGATAGTAATGGATCAATTCACATTCTTCTACATGATAACAGCCAGTTGGGCCAGCACCATTTGTTGAAAATGCTGTCTTTCTTCCACTGGATGGTTTTAGCTCCTTTGTCAAAGATCAAGTGACCATAGGTGTGTGGGTTCATTTCTGGATCATCAATTCTATTCCATTGGTCTACTTGTCTGTCACTATACCAGTACCATGCAGTTTTTATTGCAATTGCTCTGTAGTAAAGCTTTAGGTCAGGCATGGTGATTCCACCAGAGGTTCTTTTATCCTTGAGAAGAGTTTTTGCTATTCTAGGTTTTTTGTTATTCCAGATGAATTTGCAAATTGCTCTTTCTAATTCGTTGAAGAGTTGAGTTGGAATTTTGATGGGGATTGCATTGAATCTGTAGATTGCTTTTGGCAAGATAGCCATTTTTACAATGTTGATCCTGCCAATCCATGAGCATGGGAGATCTTTCCATCTTCTGAGATCTTCTTTAATTTCTTTCTTCAGGGACTTGAAGTTTTTATCATACAGATCTTTCACTTCCTTAGATAGAGTCATGCCAAGATATTTTATATTATTTGTGACTATTGAGAAGGGTGTTGTTTCCCTGATTTCTTTCTCAGCCTGTTTATTCTTTGTGTAGAGACAGGCCATTGACTTGTTTGAGTTAATTTTTTTTCCAGCTACTTCACCGAAGCTGTTTATCAGGTTTAGGAGTTCTCTGGTGGAACTTTTAGGGTCACTTATTTATACTATCATATCATCTGCAGAAAGTGATATCTTGACTTCATCTTTTCCAATTTGTATCCCCTTGATCTCATTTGTTTTCAAATTGCTCTGGCTAGGACTTCAAGTACTATGTTGAATAGATAGGGAGAGAGTGGACAGCCTTGTCTAGTCCCTGATTTTAGTGGGATTGCTTCCAGCTTCACACCATTTACTTTGATGTTGGCTACTGGTTTTTTGTAGATTGCTTTTATCATGTTTAGGTATGGGCCTTGAATTCCTGATCTTTCCAAGACTTTTATCATGAATGGGTATTACATGTTTTCGAGTGCTTTTTCTGCCTCTAACAAGATGATCATATGGTTTTTGTCTTTGAGTTTGTTTATATAATGGATTACGTTGATGGATTTCCATATATTAAACCATCACTGCATCCCTGGAATAGAACCTATTTGGTCAGGATGGATGATTGCTTTAATGTGTTCTTGGATTCGGTTAGTGAGAATTTTATTGAGGATTTTTGCATCAATATTCATAAGAGAATTTGGTCTAAAGTTCTCTATCTTTGTTGGATCTTTCTGTGGTTTAGGTATCAGAGTAATTGTGGCTTTATAGAATGAGTTTGGTAGAGTACCTTCAACTTCTATTTTGTGGAATAGTTTGTGCAGAACTGGAATTAGATCTTCTTTGAATGACTGATAGAACTCTGCACTAAACCCATCTGGTCCTGGGATTTTTTTTTTTGGCTGGGAGACTATTAATGATTGCTTCTATTTCTTTAGGGGATATGGGACTGTTTAGATCGTTAACTTGATCCTGATTTAACTTTGGTATCTGGTATCTGTCTAGAAATTTGTCCATTTCGTCCAGGTTTACCAGTTTTGTTGAGTATAGCCTTTTGTAGAAGGATCTGATGGTGTTTTGGATTTCTTCAGGATCTGTTGTTATGACTCCCTTTTCATTTCTGATTTTGTTAATCAGGATGCTGTCCCTGTGCCCTCTAGTGAGTCTAGCTAAGGGTTTATCTATCTTGTTGATTTTCTCAAAGAACCAATTCCTCATTTGGTTAATTCTTTGAATAGTTCTTCTTGTTTCCACTTGGTTGATTTCACCCCTGAGTTTGATTATTTCCTGCCATCTACTCCTCTTGGGTGAATTTGCTTCCTTTTTTTCAAGAGCATTTAGATGTGTTGTCAAGCTGCTAGTATATGCTCTCTCTAGTTTGTTTTTGGAGGCACTCAGAGCTATGAGTTTCCCTCTTAGAAATGCTTTCATTGTGTCCCATAGGTTTGGGTATGTTGTGGCTTCATTTTCATTAAACTCTAAAAATTCTTTAATTTCTTTCTTTATTCCTTCCTTGACCAAGGTATCATTGAGAAGAGTGTTGTTCAGTTTCCACGTAAATGTTGGCTTTCCATTATTTCTGTTGTTATTGAGGATCACCCTTAGTCCATGGTGATCTGATAGGATGCATGGGACAATTTCAATATTTTTGTATCTGTTGAGGCCTGTTTTGTAACCAATTATATGGTCAATTTTGGAGAAGGTCCCGTGAGGTGCTGAGAAGAAGGTATATCCTTTTGTTTTAGGATAAAATGTTCTGTAGATAACTGTTAAGTCCATTTGTTTCATAACTTCTGTTAGTTTCACTGTGTCCCTGTTTAGTTTCTGTTTCCACAATCTGTCCATTGATGAAAGTGGTATGTTGAAGTCTCCCAATATTATTGTGTGAGGTGCAATGTGTGCTTTGAGCTTTACTAAAGTGTCTTTAATGAATGTGGCTTCCCTGGCATTTGGAGCATAGATATTCAGAATTGAGTGTTCTTCTTGGAGGATTTTACCTTTTTTGAGTATGAAGTGTCCCTCCTTGTCTTTTTTAATAACTTTGGGTTGGAAGTCAATTTTATTCGATATTAGAATGGCTACTCCAGCTTGTTTCTTCAGACCATTTGCTTAGAAAATTGTTTTCCAGCCTTTCACTCTGTGGTAGTGTCTGTCTTTTTCCCTAGATGGGTTTCCTGTAGCAGCAGAATGTTGGGTCCTGTTTGTGTAGCCAGTCTGTTAGTCTATGTCTTTTTATTGGGGAATTGAGTCCATTGATATTAAGAGATATTAAGGAAAAGTGATTGTTGCTTCCTGTTATTTTTGTTGTTAGAGTTGGCATTCTGTTCTTGTGGCTGTCTTCTTTTTGGTTCGTTGAGGGATTACTTTCTTGCTTTTTCTAGGGTGTGATTTCCGTCCTTGTATTGCTTCTTTTCTGTTATTATCCTTTGAAGGGCTGGATTCGTGGAAAGATAATGTGTGAATTTGGTTTTGTCGTGGAATACTTTGGTTTCTCGGTCTATGGTAATTGAGAGTTTTGCCGGGTATAGTAGCCTGGGCTGGCATTTGTGTTCTCTTAGTGTCTGTATAACATCTGTCCAGGCTCTTCTGGCGTTCATAGTCTCTGGTGAAAAATCTGGTGTAATTCTGATTGGTCTGCCTTTATATGTTACTTGACCTTTCTCCCTTACTGCTTTTAATATTCTCTCTTTATTTAGTGCATTTGTTGTTCTGATTATTATGTGTCAGGAGGATTTTCTTTTCTGATCCAGTCTATTTGGAGTTCTGTAGGCTTCTTGTATGTTCATGGGCATGCCATTCCTTAGGTTTGGGACGTTTTCTTCTATAATTTTGTTGAAGATATTTGCTGGCCCTTTAAGTTGAAAATCTTCATTCTCATCAACTCCTATTATCTGTAGGTTTGGTCTTCTCATTGTGTCCTGGATTTCCTGGTTGTTTTGAGTTAGGATCTTTTTGCGTTTTGTATTTTCTTTGATTGTTGTGTATGTTGTGTATGGAATCTTCTGGACCTGAGATTCTCTCTTCCATCTCTTGTATTCTGTTGCTGATGCTCTCATCTATGGTTCCTGTTTTCTTTCCTAGGGTTTCTATCTCCAGCGTTGCCTCACTTTGGGTTTTCTTTATTGTGTCTATTTCCCTTTTTAGGTCTTGGGTGGTTTTATTCAATTCCATCACTTGTTTGGTCGTTTTCTCCTGCAATTCTTTAAGGGATTTCTGTGTTTCCTCTTTAAGGTCTTCTACCTGTTTAGCTGTGTTCTTCTTTATTTCTTTAAGTGAGTTATTAAAGTCCTTCTTGATGTCCTCTACAATCATCATGAGATATGCTTTTAAATCTGGGTCTAGCTTTTTGGGTTTGTTGTGGTGCCCAGGACTAGGTAGGGTGGGAGCGCTGCGTTCTGAGGATGGTGAGTGGTCTTGATTTCTGTTAGTAGGATTCTTATGTTTGCCTTTCGCCATCTGGTAATCTCTGGAGCTAGTTGTTATAATTGTCTCTGGTTAGAGCTTGTTCCTCAGGTGATTATGTTAGCCTCTATCAGCAGACCTGGGAGACTAGCTCTCTCCTTAGTTTCAGTGATCAGAGTACTCTCTGCAGGCAAGCTCTCCTCTTGCAGGGAAGGTGCCCAGATATCTGGTGTTTGAACCTGCCCTCTGGCAGAAGTTGTGTTTCACTCACCAGAGGTCTTAAATCCCGTGCAGGGTCCTGTGAGGACCTTGGGGGTGTCCAGAAATTCCTCGCGTAAGGAACCCCGGTGCTGGGGTGGACCGGAAGGGACTTGTGCCCCTGATCAGGCCGGGTTATCTGCTTCTCTAGTTAATGTAGTCCCAGGTCCCTTGTGATTGGATTGGAGCAGACGCTGTGTTCCACTCACCAGAGGTCTTAAGATCCTGTGGGGGATCCTGTGTAGGTCCTTGCAGGTGTCCAGAGACTCTGTGGGCAAGGAAGCCTGGTGATCGAGTGGACCGGATGGGACTTTTGCCCCTGATCAGGCCGGCAATACTGGGGCATTTTAACCTTATATGCCCAGTGCATACAAAGGGGCTCTTGGATTGATGTCACTTAATGAGTACCAAGACTTTTAACAATGAAGTAATAACTGGCCCTAAATCAGCGCTCTTATCATAAACAAGCATATCAGGAGTCCAAATACACATAAGTAAAAGATCAGGGGTCCTTATCAAAATGAGCTTGTGAGCCTCAGACCAGGCCAGATGTCTGCCCCCTTGGTAGAGGTAGATTTCCATGATATGCTTGCACTACAACTCACTGCGCTAAAATCAGATTTTGTCTCCATTAAAGAATTAGAGTGGGAGTACATAAAACATATGGAATACACAATACAGGATCCCAGAAGAGCTCATGTGGAGAGGAGACTCACAAAATTTAAGACAGGCTCTTCACAAGAGTGCTTAGCTAGGGGCTGTGCTCCTTATGACCAAGTGAGGTGTTTTAGGGCTTACCAGAGTGCAGGTGCTACAAGGAGCAATGTAGAGCAGAGCATTTGTGACTAAATCTCACTTGTTGACTGTTAATACCATGGATATTCTCCAGAGAAACGCTGCTTTTGAAAGGACCATGCCTGATTCCAAACCCATAGAGCCAAACCAGATACAAAAGCTTAACAAAATCTGCAAGTAGATAGAGTTCAGAAGTTCAGCTCTATCAAATTTCGGGGTCTGGAAAACACCCTGGCTTTCCAGACATCTTCCCTAACAAAGACTATAAGTAAGGTTAAGGTAACATAATATAAAGAAATAATTGGACTACATACAAATAGTTTTCAAATAAAACCAGAAATCCCCAGAGGCTTTATAATTCATTATCCAAAACAATTGCTATATATTCAGATCTGTGCAAGGTTATGAAAAATTGAGTCATGTTCAATAAAAATGTTACTTAAAAAACATACTAAATATAGACTACATGTTTAGCAAACTAAGATCAAATATATGTATATACAAACGCACACACATTATTAAGGAAAAAAATATATATGCACATGCATGTATTCAAGGGGCTACAGAAAACAGTGTTCAATAAGTGAAAGAATTGTAATATGGAATGAACAGCATATGCAATGTGCTGTTAAATTAGTTAAAAATATTAACACAGCCAAGATGATCCTGAATTTTTCAGTTTGGATATAGAGACTGGAGATATTAGCTAGAGGTAGGAAGAAAGAGAGGGAGGGTGGAGGGAGGGAGGGAGGGAGGGAGGGAGGGAGGGAGGGAGAGAAAAGAATGGAGGGAGGAAAGGAAGGAAAGAGGAAAGAGAAAAAAGAGAGGGAGATAGAAGGAATACATAAATATTTGAAAGGATAAGTGGAGAGGTAAAAAAAACCTCTATTTTCAAATTATATAATCATTATACATAAAAAAACCTTAAGACTCTACAAAAATTGTTACATTAATAAATTATTTTCATTAACTAATGGGGTAAAATTTCAATATGCAAAAATAAGTTGTGTCTACATACTTCCAACTAATTGAAAAATAAAATATTTAAAAGATGAAGATCATCATAGGCCATTAAATATGATCGTTTAAGAAGAGGATGGGCAAGAATCTTTGTAAAGTTGAGATAGGCAAAGGGTATTACAAAAACTGAAAACACACACAAAATTATAATGGAAACAATGCAAATACAAAAATATAAAGACAAAAAAATAACCAAATAAAAGAAACAAAATTTTGTAAAGAGGGTTTCATAAATATTAAAAGTTTCTGGCAGAGCTAGTATCAATGAAAAGTGGACATTGCCATTTTGTACATGACTTTTAAATCTTGTATTTATTTTAATGTGCATAGTTACTTTTTCTGAACTACATGTGTTCAGTGTTGGTGAACCACATGTGTACCTAGTGTCTGTGGAGGTCAGAGGTCAAATAGGATTTCCCAGGAATTAGAGTTACAAACTGTAATGAGCCACCATATGGGTGCAGGCTCCCAATGAGGCCCGAAAGGGACTTGGGGTGCCCTGGATCTGGAGTTACCAGTTGTGAGCCAACCATTATCCAAGCTGGAAACCTGGATCACTTGGAAGAAAAGGAAGTACTGAGATATCTCTCTACCTTCCAAGTCAGAATTTAAAGGTTACATTAAAATGGTAATTTTTAAATCAATGTTTGGAGTTTTTGTCCTCTGTATTAGTTTGCTTTCTATTGCTTAGATGCAACACTAACCGAAACAACTTGAGGGGTTTATTTAGTTTTCATGTCCCTATCACAATCCATCACCAAGGAAAGTGAGGGCAGGAACTCAAGCAGGAAATTGGATGCAGAGACTGAAACAGGGATCGGGGACGAATGGTAGTTACTGGCTTGCTTCCACGGTTTGCTCAGTGTGGTTTCTTATTAAACTCAGAACCACCTGCCAAAGGGTAGCACCACCCACAGTGGACTGGACTCTCACAAATTAATCATTAATCAAGACAGTTGGCCCTATTGATTTGCATGCATGTCCATGCAATGGAGCTATTTTCTAAGTTGAGATTTCCTCTTCCAAACGACCTTAGTTTTTCTTTCTTTTTTTTTTTTCTTTTTTTTTTTCCAAGTTGACAAAAAGCAAATAAGGAATCAACCAGCCATTCTTCAGGTTTGGAGCTAGAAGAGAGTGGCTCACAGCCTCTGGCCCTGACTCTGGTTTTTCCACATGCTCAACTCTGCATCTTCAACAGGATCTCCTGGCCCTTACTCAGTTCTTCTTCCCTTCACTGGAACCTGAAACCTCGCTGGTCAATCGGGTGGGACTCGGATGGGCTTACCTTATCTCTTCTTAGGAATAATCCCCATAATCCAAATGCTAGACATCATTACATCATTGTTTTGTCTGGTGTTCCAGTTGACTGTGAAAGACAGATAATTCTTTCTCAGGGAGCTGAATGTGAAATCACTTGCAAGAGCATTTTCATCTCAAGTGTTGGTATCTTTAAAGCTAGGCGAATGTGACAAGAATCCTATGTATCCTAGCTAATATCAATTTCAAAGAGAGGGCTATGGAAACATGCCCATTGTGTTATATCATTTAATCTATATTAACATTTTGCAGGTGGCCTGGAGAGTGGGTTTGTTTTTGTTTTGTCACAGCTGCTTTAAAAAAGAAAGTATAAGATGTCTTTAAAAAAGAAAGTATAAGATGTCTAACTGCACTGGGCTGAACTAACATAAAGGGTTCCAGCGTGTGACTCAGACTGAAATATGGTTTATAACTAAAGATCTTGGATGTTTTGGGGTCCCCCAAATGATATCGGTATTTCTATCCTGCAGAATTGTGAAGGCGTATTCCCTGTGCATAAGAGAAGCTCAAGAGCATTTAAAAGAGCCAATTTCTTTTTTAAACTGGCTAAAGCAACCCCAAAAGACAGCTAATCATTATTTTTTAGTTGAGGAAAAAAGAAGCATGGTCTAAGCTCAGACGAAGAGGGCCAGTGGATCTGAGTTCTATTTGCAATTTTAAGTTCATGGCAACCTAATGAACCCAAGAAGGAGAGTCTAGAGTCCAGAAGGCAGAGTCGGTATCTTTGCCTATGCTCAGACCCAATCGGGCATCATTTACCTTTGTTAGTATACAAAAACTACTGACCCTCCATTAGTGAGGGCTGCTGCTTTATAGAGAAAGAGTGCACTCTTATTCTATTGTTATCAGAGTCTGTATTTACCAAGATACAACAATTACAAAACAAGTTGGGGGTGGGTATTTCTACTTATAAACTGTTTCCAAAGGGGTAATAGGTATTATTTAGATTAATTTTGATGAAGAAAATTATATTTTTATTTTCCCTTATTGAACAAAAGGAACAATCCTAACACTGTTGTAAGCTGTGTTTGCTGCTACACCAACATCAAAGAAACAGCTACCAGGCAAAATATAAGAAAAGGCCCACTCATTAAAATGGTTTCATGTCTTCTTATCCTTGCAGAGAGTGTCAGTCAGCCATCCCTCAATTGTGATGCATTTTATGATAGAGACACAGGGAGCTAGACAAAGATCACCAGTTAATTTCCGTCCTAACAAATGACAGAACATATCATGAAACACAATTGCTTGAGCTAGGAAGCCTTGGGTCATGGCTTCTACATCACCCCCAAGCAATGGCCTTTTACTTTCTGGAAACTGCTTTAAATTTAAAATAGATCCAGCAGCTACTGCCCCCTGGTCACAGATTTTTGAATCAGAGGTCTCTGTGGTAGGGTGTAGAGGAGATTTGTAAGAAATTTACACAAAACTAGCATAGTGGACTCAAAGATAAACACCTCATACATTTTCTGGTTATTTAGACAGTTATGCCTTCCATATATGCTTTATGTCAAATATACTACTTCTGAAAAAAAAAAAACTATGTGCTTACCCAAAATATGAAATTATTTTTAATAATATATTTATACTTTGAAACTTTCATACACTTATATAATATGTATTGATCATATCTACCCACCATTACCTCCTATCAACTTTCTAGCATCCAGGGCTCCAGGAACTTGAAGAAAGTGGGAGTAGAAAAGATATAAGAGCTTGTTGGAAAGAAAACTTTGAAATGCTAACTTTTGGATTTGACCCAGCTAGTACACACATTCATCCAAGGCAAAAGTTGTTATCACAAAGAATTTGAAAAAGGTCAACCCAGTTAAAATACCACAATATATGCAGAAGGAGCCCAAGACCTCACCCCTATAGACAGCCACTCATGCTGGTGAGAGAACATGGGTCTCTTAGTGGCTTTTCAATTTCTTTGCTAAAACAACCCTTAAAAGAAAGGATTTAATATGGATCTTACAGTTTCAGAGGGTTAACGTCCGGTCCGTGATGGTGGAGCCAAGGTACAGCAGCTTAAAGAGATAGAGCTAACATCTTGATCTGCAGGGTGGAGGCAGAGGGAGACACTGGGAATAACACAAATCTTTTGAAACTTCAAAGCCCACCCTCAGTGACACATCTCCTTGAATAAACACAAACACCTATTAATTTTTCCCAAGCCATTCTGCCAACTGGAGACCAAGTATTCAAAAATATGCATCTATGTGAACCATTCTTATTTAAATCACCACAGGGATTCTCTCTCCTTTGTGGAAGTGGCCACTAATAGGTTGCTGCTTCCCCCGTGAATGGCCACACACCCATGGCATATGGCTATCCCTATGTGTCTGGCTTTCTTTAATAGCATATTAAAGCATTATAAGTAAAGGGAAATTATGATAATTATATTAAAATATTTTATTATTTATAGTACACTAGATCCTGATCTGAATTCTGAAGAGAATATTAGGACGATTTTGTTTAACAAAGAGAAGATAATCTCGTTTATTAGTTCTATATTTCTATAAAAACAAAACATAAATTGAACAAAACAGGTTAAAAACAACCATTTATTATAATATATAAAGATTTTGTGGGATGAAGGGCATTTCTGCAGATCTCACTTGGATTCTTTGCATTAGTAAAACAACGGCTTATCTGGTGATAGGCATTTCAGTGGCCTGAACTGTCACTAGTTTGCAGCCTCTGCTGAGATGTCTAAAGTGACAAAGATGGTCAGGCTTCTTATTACCACATGTTCTTTCATTCTGGACTCTTTCAAATAATGGCAGAACCAATTCAAAGAATAAGCAAATCTACGAGTCCCTTTGAAACTTGCATAGCCTCAGAGGTAATATGATCCATCCGTCAATGACGAACAAAGTTAGACCAGATGCAAATGTCAGTAAATATTCTTCTTTTAAAAGTTATGAAGAATTCATAGATATATGCAATCTAAGACTTCATATCTCAGGATCTTAAAAACAACCTTTGGAACTTTATTATTAATATGAATAACAGGAAGGAAAGGCATTACTGAATGCTAATACAGGGCAGTTATTTTTGTCATTTTTGTACATGAAATCTAACATGATATTCATTATATTACTAAGAATTATCATGAGTTAATGATGTTTTATTGTTATATATGAAGTATACAAGACGTTAAGTAATTTGCCCAAGATTGTGTAGTTTGAAGCACTAAAGCAGAATTCGGACCCAAACAATACATTTTGAAATCAAGTTTCTTGAATACCAAGAATTGTATAGTTTTGTATGCAATAAAGTCAGAATACTATATAAGCTATCATAAATCATATATCAATTATCATATATTCAGTGATTGCAAACAAAAAAGCAGGTATGTCACAATGCGAAATTCTAGTAAACTTGTTTGATTTGTCTGCTGTGAGATCCACAGTCAAAAAATAAGGCTTAGCTATTAGCAGAAGCTCTGGGGAGGATCCACTTCTAAATTCTTCCAGATTTTTATGTATCTGGAAACTGAAGTTTTGGGGACCCATTTTCTTCTTGGCTGTCAGTTAGACAAACCCCACTGCAACAAGAAATCTATACATGTGGATTCTTGTGAATATTTCAAGTCCAGCAGTGATGCATCAATCCTTTGCACACTTAGAACCTTTCAGACTTTCTTTTGGCAGCAGCTGACTATACCTAGAAGTCCACTACCTATAAGGGTACACATAATTAATGGACACAACCCATATGATGCGGGATAAGCTTCTTATCTTAAGTTTTGTTACCTTAATTGTACATCTAAATTCCTTGTTTAGCTATAATATAGCACAGCTTAAGTTACAGGGACTAAAACATATACATATATGTAAATTGCCCTGCTTACTATAGACGTTAAGTGCTATTGGAGTTAAGGAGAAAAAGAAAATTTGAGTTATCAAGTGTACATAAATGTATATTTGAGTTGGATTTTAAGCACAGTATATAAGACATTGCTAGTCACTTACTGTGCTGGGGAGGAAGAAGGATATGCCTATGGGCAAGCTGGTGCAGGTAAGCACCACCGATTACACAAAAAGGACACAAAGGATAATAGGAGGCATTGGTGGTGAGTGATAATGATTAGAATGATGGATTTGTGAGAGCAAACTATTGGAGACCCATGCCGGAGTGCAGAAAAGGTGAGCGGTGGATAGCCATAAATGCCGCAGAGAGGAATCTGGGGCTTGTTCTGCAATCAACAAGAAACCATTATGTTTTGGTTGAATGGGTGAAAATTAAAATGACTTCTTTGGAAAATAAATTCAACCGGTAAAGAAAGACAGAAAGGAGGAGGGTGGGCAGTTAGTCATGTGCAATAGGAGCTATCATAAAGTTGCTTAATGATTCAGTTGCTTAATGATCAGATTGCTAGGAAGGAAAGAAAAGGACAGAGAGATGCAAGGAAGAAACAGTTGGACCATAGAACTGACTGAATGCTGTTCGAGAAAAAGGAAACTGATTCTGGGTTAAGAGGGTGGGAGGGATGAGATAGAGTCTGCTACAAAGAGGAAGCTAAAACATCAAATGGGTAATCACAACCCAGAGATCCCTGCTTTGCCTTAGTAAGGAACAGGCAAGGTCTTCCAGCTCAGCCTTCTTGTCCCACTGCATTTCTGCTTACTGTAAATAATGGGTTCCTCCAGAAAGCAGGCTCCCTACTGGGATCCTCTAACTTCAAAAGACACATCCCTAGACACAGAAAAGAAGATGCCCTTTTCCTATTGAAAAGTTCCTTTTAGTATCTGGGGTTATTTTCCAAACAGTGGTTTAATTAGTGTTATTAATTTCTATATTTAATGAAAAATTTACAGCTTCATGGTTGCTTCTGAGGATTCTGTGCATTTGGAAATGAATAAGTATCTTTTTCCTTTCTTCTCCTTTCTAAATACAAGGCTTTCATTGACTCAGAATCTTCTGAACTTTAATCTTCGAGGGGGCATCTCTGCATCTCAGAATTGATGTATGAAATAATGAAAAAGCTCTCTGACTGAACAAGAGGGTGGATTAAGAGGCTGGGCTTGAAGGTGCTTGTTAATAAACAATCTTTGGCAGGCCTGAGATTTACAGAGGGCATCATCAAAGTGGCCATGTAAATGGGGACATATTGACAGTTTTCCTCCTTAAAGGGAGAGGCAAGCAGAATTTATATGCTTCAGCTACCACTCTCTTGGGAACTCCACAACGGGCTTACTTTGTTTCTCTTTTAATAGCTGCTTCTGGGTACTTAATGGGCCAGTTCTCTCATTGCAACTGTCTGATCCCAAGACATAAATTAATTTTAGATGTACCTTTTATCCATCTTGTCTGATACTGCAATATCCACCATTTGTTTGGGTTGCCATGGAGATAATTGACTTCCTGCCATGGTGGAAGTCTTGTTTAGGGTTATTAAAAGAGTTTGGGTCCAGAGATTATTTCATTTTAACACAGTAAGGAAAGCCATCTCATCAATGAAGCTTTTTTATACATCTCCCACTTATAATTGGAATAATTTCTTTTATCGCCTTGTGAATTTTCTCGTTTTATTTTTTTATTATCCTCTTTTTATGTTTTTAACCTCTACTCTCCAAGATGTTGACTAAAACCACAGCCATCAGCAAGCAGTCTATTTACTATTTGGGGGTAGCATGGTTGGGCACAGCATCCCTGCACAACAGTTTCTGAAAGAAAAAAAAACAAATGTAAGAATTTGAGGTGGGGGAGGAAAGGGTGAATTATAAGGAAGGTGGTACATTTTATCAAGCAAAAAACACTTAGACCATCAATTCATAAAATCAATCTCCCAGTAACAGGTCAGGCTATTAAACATTGAGTGCCTCTGAAGTTGGTATTAGTCTTAATGTTTGCAAAGGTGATTGTTGGATTCTCCTATAAACTGTTGGAACAGGCAGACAAAGTGTCCCTCTTTAGTACAATGGAGAAAAGATAAGTATCAGTGTTAAAATCATTCTTTGGAAGGTATACAGATATCAAGATGATATATTTGTATGCATTCTTTCTTACCTTGATAAGTTTAACTACCACAACCAATTGTGAAAATTTTCACAACATACTATCCGAAGATTGATTGCATTTAATGTCATTTTGAATCATAAAGATCAGAAAAACATAATAGTTACACTTTATCTCTGAGAATTATATATATATATATGTTTAAGATATTTTTTGTATTTCAAAAAGGTATTACTAAAAGAAAAATAATAAGTCACGAATCAAAATGGCAATTCTTAGGAGCAACAGTAGTGAAGAAAATACTAAGAACCCACTTCAATTCTTTAAAGTGCACAGCACAAAATCAATTTGCAATGACCCTGAGAATCGGTCTCCCTCACCACGTGACAACAGAAGAAATAGGGGATGAAAACAAATTAAAGTAGGTCCTTAAACGTCTCTTTTGCCTTCCAAAGGTTCCAGGTACCACTGAGGTAGGAAGCATTCCAACACATCTTCGGGATGTTTATGAGTGTCACTGGGGCATGTTTGTCAACGTCACTGCAATGGCTTTTAAGTGGACCTTAGAAGGTCGTGGTTTCTTTTCTGATTTCTCTTGCATTCTCATTGCTTCTTCAATCAAAAGCAAATCTGTTTTGTAGGATGTTTGTTCCTGTAACACCTTGCTAAGCAATTGAGAGAGGAAAAAATAATTGATACAATCTTGACAAGTATCAAGGAGAGAATAATACAAAGTGCGAACTGGATCCATATCCAGAAGAAGAAGGGGTAAGACACACAGTTTCAGGCCATACTTTTTTCTCGCATCTAACTAGGATATCTTAAAATGGATGGCAGTGTACTACTTCCTTTTACTGTCAAGGAAGCTATGGTTTAAAAGAGAATTGCAATAGGCAGGTACTCTCACCCTACAGGTCTCCATTTCCCAAGCCAAGCACTAACCCACTAACTTCCAAACCTCATTTATTTCAAACATAATAATTGACCTCGATGATGACATTTAAATTGAACCAGAAAGGATGTAAAGGTTTGTAGAATGAAGAAAGAAATTCTGGAGAAACAAGGCACGCATGAATGACAATGCATGACTCCCTGAGATGACACAGACAACAGTGTAATACGTAATAATATGTGAGTCTTACGTAGCTAGCACTATGCTAACTGCTCCCTACACATTAATTTATTGCACCTTCACAATATCTTCATTTCAAATATAATTATTTCTATTGTGGAATTATTTCTATTATTTCTATAAATGTGGAAAGCAAGGCTCAGAGAGATCAAATATCTGGTCTAAATTCAAGCAGCTAGCAAATGATAGAGATGGCCTGAGTGTCCTGGTCTTCAATCCAATGCTTCTGCGGTCTCCTATATCCTGGACATAGACCTGCCTGCATGCCTGGGGTCCGATTATAAAATGCAGGAGCAGAGACAGGGCCAGGAATTTATTGATCACTGTACAAAAGTAACTTAGTCATGATGAGAAGTCATCTCTTCTAGACTTTGGGGGTTATCATTATTACTTACTTTTTCATGGGAGGATAAACTAAGTTCACAAAGAACTTTAAAAAAGATAACTCTGGAGCAAAGAGGAGTGTGAATTGGGGGAGATAAATTCTCAACGCACTTTTGTTTTACTAAGAACAGACTTATAAGTAAACAAACATGTACATAAGCATATCAAAAATCATAAATATTATGTATACACATGTATGCAAAACACATACATGTATAAATGACACAGATCACATACTCTCATATAAAAATCATATAATCATATACAAATTTAGCACATATATATATATATATATATATATATATATATATATATATATATACATATATATAAGAGAGAGATCTGACTATTGCAACAGTCTTTTAAAATGTAGCTTCCATGACAGTAAAAGAAAGCAGTGCACTTCCATCCATTTTCAAGATAGCCTAGTTAAATGAGCAAAAAAAAACCTGTGGTCTTACCCTTCTATTTCCTCACTTTTTCTTGTCTTCTGGATTGAGATAATTATATATGTAATACTTAGGCCCCTCTACATTTAAAAACATACATATAAACCACACATACACATACAATCCCGTATACATTTACCACTCATATGCCTGGAGACACACACACACACACACAATAGTTCAAGCAAGGAAATGGATACACACAGACACACACATATATATGAGGAGTGTGTGTATGAGTGTGTATCCATTCCCTTGCTTTGAATATGAGACACAAACTCAAAAGCAATGATCATGTAAATGTGTTCGTATGATTTTCTTTCTGCCTCCCCTCTCACACAGAGAACATTGCCCAGCATTCTCAGCCTTCAGAAGAATGCGTCACGCTTTCATGTAATGGTCTGATGTTAGAAGGTCTGGACTCATATGGATCTTCCTCCAGCTCGAAATCATGCCAGGTAAGCTGTTTAGGTGTGAGGGCAGTGTTGTCCTCAACTTTTGCAGATGATGTTGTGACCATTTATGTCTTAAATTAGGCAGTACATTTTGCTTTCCTTGCTTCCATTCAGCTTCCTAGTAGAAATCATCTATTTTAAGTGTGGACAGTGACAGTGCTCTGACCATGTTGGACAGCTCCAAGACAAAGAAATCAGCAAAACCACATGGAGACCTTAAGTAGACTTCATGCTTAATTTTATACATTATTTTGAATAGTAAATGTAGAAACATAAAACTGATTATTTGTAACAATAACATTGTATCTAAACAACATGAAAATATTTATTCTTGAGTCAAAATGACTGCCACCTCAATGCTTAATTATACCCAGAGCGTGGTTTGTGTTCATAAATTCCTTTTAAGGCTTCAGGAAATTCTGGAAAGCAAAACCACATTTCTGAGCAAACATGGTTTAAGTTTCACTGAGGGACCGTGAAAACTACATCCTGTGGAACACACACGGGGTATTTACAGGAAATGTGCTCTGCGATACTGAGCCTGTTTGGTCTGAATGGAAGATCACATTTTCATATTTTAAGGTCAAATTACATCAGCTTCTTTCCAGTAAAAAAGAAAAAAGAAAAAACAAAGCATCATCATAGAATGTTAATATCTGTAAAGCCTCAGCGCTTCCCTACTGTGATCTCTCAGGATAATTCACTGAGGACCGGACAGATGAGCTGCAGTACTCATTTAATACCCAAGTTGTGCTGAGGAGAAAGGATTTCCAGGATAAACCATTTGCAGGAGAAATTCAATCTACAGCCTTTGTTTGCAGAACATACACTTAAAGTAGAAGAGAGAACCCTCCACCACACACAAATTCATATTCCCCCTGTCATCTATGTATTTCATATTATTGAGCTAATTTGGAACTCTGGCCTTTGTGATTACATAAAATCATTTCAGTGAAAGAAATGACCAAAGTGATTCATCTTGGTGTCCTCTCTCCATACTTTTTCTCATCCTCACTGTGGAGTTTGTGCTATTGTTATGGTTACAGGACCACACACAAAATATATTCAATAATCATTTCCTGAGCCCCACTGCCAGGTTAAGAATGAGACAAAACACCGCAGGAGTTTTCACATTTGTCTTCGGTGTGTGTAAAATCCAGCTAGAGAGAGAAGGTACTTATGGGACTAAGAAACAAAATCACAGTCGGATGAATGATCAGGGTGGTACCCATGACTTTAAGAACACAAACTGGAGTTGGAAAGACTCTTGCATCCTTCCAACAACAGGAAATGAAATTCCCATTTCAGGGACATAAACTTGAATTCTGTTGAGGGACATTTTGGCTGCTGTAGCAGATGTTTGAGACCCCATGCTACAAATAAGGAGTGTTAACGATTACAGGTGGTTATCACACCAAATTGACAAATAACAGTAACAACAACAAAAAAATCCATGAAAACTTGAGTGGCTTCTGTGAGGTTTGCTGGCAAATTTTCAAACTGCAAAAGGTTGCTCATAAATTATCTTCCAAGTTGATTTCTTATTTCTTTGTTTGCTGGTGAAATGTTTTAATGAGCACCGACACCACCTTGATGCAACTGGGAGCTAGTGTTATTTGTGGAAAACAGGTTAGGGTACTGCTCAAGGACATACCTTCGTGAAAGATGTTTCCACCCCAGCAAAACATCAGTGAACTCACAAATCTTCCGGTGAATTGGGGACAGCCACAGCAACGATCAAAGCAGGGAGGTTTGGGTCCCTGGAGACCTTTCCTCGCAGATTCATACAGATGACTCTTTTGAGGTCCTCTGGGCACGTTCTAAACAGTCATCCTCCTTTCTCATTCTGCGAGCGTGTGCAGCCTGAGTCTCTTGCGCGAAATCACATCCATATCTGTCATGTGCAAGGGTCAAACTGGATGATAGACAGCTCTCCCACCCACACATATGGAAAGAACACCACTGTTAATATTCCTGCTGGAGACTGAGCAACCTAGATCTATAGGTTAAGTAAATGCTGTATCAAACTTGCCAGCCTACAGGGGAAATTGCAGTATAGTACCATTTGCAGCATACCTATGTTGTCCTCCTTTTTTTTCTTTTTTTCAATCCTGAAGGATTAACTATTGCAATTTTTCCCCCCACGGAAATTCAAGAGGCTAAATAATCCACCCAAGGCCATACATACAGCAAGAGGGAAGACTTTAGGATTCTATATCATTGTTCTTCTTTGATCTAGGGTTGAAAATAGTTCACAGGAGTTTCAATTTTCAATTTAAGCAACATAAAAACATGGTGACTGTTTAACAAATAAGCAGAAACTGTATTGAGTTAATACTGAAAGATGTTGATAAAAACCAAATGCTCTTTGGAAGTCCAGCTGATATTATTTTGGGTGTGAAGAAGCTAAGGAAGGCGCCCCGAGCACACTTTGGAATTTCTTTTAAATAGTACAGCACCCGACCTGAAGTGGACTGTAATACAGAGCACTGCTCCCTCTAAGGTAGTAATTCCACACGCGTGCACACCTTCTCAGAACCTCAGTCTGGAATTTGATCATTTGTCCAGCCGTGCACAGTACCTTCTACAGTGTACTGAGTGAAAATCGGAACCCAGTTTTATCATATATCCATACGCTTCCTTGGTGAGCAGTTAGTCAAAAGTCAGGGGTTTCAGGTAAAACATTCAAATCCACTGCGCTACACTTAAGAATATAAATGTTACTCAAAAGCTACTAAAATCCCATGCCCTTGAAACGGAATGAAGAAAAATGAAAGGGGAAAATATTTCTTTCTTACATAATATCAATCTTACTCTATTCCAATTGCAGTTTGAATGCAGTGTAAACAAGACTATGAAAAATTCCCAGCATTTTACATGAACCATCATGTTCTTCTTTTAATTTCTCCCTCTTTCATTCCTCTCTGTGGAGGCATTGGTTTCAGAGTAACAGGAATTGAGATTGGGACTAGTGTTGACAACTTGACAGAATCAAGAGCCATCTAGGAGAGGATTCTAGATATTGCAATGGGGGGTTATCTTGGTTATAATGATTGAGGTTGGAATACACACCTACTGTGGGTAGACCCATTCCCTCCTGAAATTCTAGATTACATAACCTGATAAAAATGAACTGAATAGCTGCAAACATTAGTCATTCTCTGCTGCTGTGGTGGCTGCTTTCCCTTTTGATTGTTTTATTTTTAGCTATAGGTGTGTGTGTGTGTGTGTGTGTGTGTGTATGGTGAGGGACATGAACACATGCACACTGAGCCCAGACAAGGAGTATCAGCTCCCCTGGCACTGGAATTATAGCAGTGAGCCATCCGATGTGGGTGCAGAGAACTGAATGATGATCTTCTACACGAACAGTATGTGTGTCATCTCTCCAGCTCCCCTTCTGCTTCTTGACTGCTTTGTGCTATGCACCCTCAAGCTCCTCACCCTGTGATTTCCTTGTCTTGGTGGAATATAACCTGGAACTGTAATCCAAATAAACCCTTCCTCCCTTGAGATTCTTTTCTCTGAGTATTTTATCACAGCAAAAAGAAATGTTTGGTAACAAAGGAGAGAGAGCAACTTGTTCATTCATTCATCTAGAGAATATCTGACTATCTACTTTTTTTCCTGAAGGATATTGTTAACCAATCAAAAATCCTCATCCTTATGATACGCCTATTCTAGTGATGGGAAAGATGGCCAAAAAGAAATAAAACGGAGTATGTATTAAACAGTTGGCAATAATAAAAATAGAGATAGTTAACTACCTGAGATGCAATTTGAAATGTAGTAATTATTTAACATGAGAGTTCATGTAGTCCACAGAATTGCTACAAATTTCCTGGAGGTCCATAATGAATTACAAGGCACTAGGTGTCTGGTTGTCTTAAGTTTTCTTTGCTTGTAGGTAGCCATGTTCCCATGTCCAAATTTCTTCCTTGTTGTTTCTGGGTTTTTTTTTTGATTCATTTATTTTATAAGTACTTTGCCTGCATGTAAGTATCTTTGTATATTCTCAGTTTGTGTGTCTAGCACCCTCAGAAGTCATAAGAGGGTGTTGGATATCCTAGAACTGAAGGTATAAATAATTGGGAGTCACCAAATGGGTGCTAGGGATTAAGCTCTGGTCCTTTGCAAGAGCAGTAAATGCTCTCAACCATCTGAGCCATCTCTTCAGCCCTTAAATTTCCTCTTTTTGTAATGTCATGGGAAAAATTAGCCTCCTTTTCCCATGACCTCATCTTAGTTTGATCATCATAAAGGCCCTATTTCCAAAAAAGATCACATTCATAGGTAATAGTGATTCAGATCTCACCGTCTACTGAAAAGTCACAACTCAACCTATAAGAAAAACAATTAAAAGTCCTGAGAGTACCTGGTGGAGGGAGGAATCATTAAAGGGTTGATTGCTTCCATCAGGGAATGGTGATGGTTCCTGCTTCTATATTTAATAAAGGCTAATTTCAGGCCTACAAACATCCATAATGAATTATTTAATGTGAGCTGGCAAAAAAAAATGTGCCTATTGAACACAGATGTTGTTTTCTGCTCCTATTGCATTTGGCTATAAAATAAGAAAGGAATTAGTACTCTCTGGGGACGCAAGGCCACACAAAGTCATGCAGGCGAAGGTGTCCTTAGCCTATCCAGAGTGAAGCTGTCTACACTGAGCTAGTACCTATGCTGGGGTGGCCCAGACTCAACTGCTTTTTTTTTTAATTAAAAATAAGGATAGTATGTATCTTTCCATGAAGAAAACAGAAAATATTATCAAGCTAAATTTTCCCCTCTGCCCATAAGATAGGGATAATGGGCATCATGTGGATTAAGCTGATGACATAAATCCCAGCTTTGAAGCACAATATCTGAGCGTTTCCCTGCTGAACACTCCTTTTCTGTATGAATTAAGAATGTCTAAAGGGGGGCTTATTAGAAGGAGACTATCAAAGCTTTTTACTAACATGCTTCCTCTTTTGATCTATATAATTTTCAAAAAGTGTTAGACATCTCATGATTTCTAGCACAACTGGAATTTTAAATCCAAGAAATCAGAAGGAAAAAAATGCAAATAGAAAAGACATGGTTCTGAAGTCCCGTCTATTTTACCACAATTAGTCATTAAGCACAGGAAATGAATTTCAGAAAACAGCCTACTTTATTTTATCAGCTGAAAAGCTCCAGGGGAAAAAGGCATTTTTAATATCTCCTAACACAAATTTCCAATCTATTAGCCACAGAACTACAATAAGGTGAATCTTAGCTTTCTGATTGGTTTTAGGGAGCAAAGAAAAATTACATTTTGGTGAGATTTTCCTCATATAATTTGGTTTTACATGTCAATTTCCTGTTTATTAAATATTATCTATGTGAGTTTTCAGCCTTACCCAAGAGAAAAACATTTAAGTCACATATGATACTTATAAATATAACTACTTTGAATATATATATAAGCCTTAGAGATGATCATAGTCTTGGGAAGGCATACTTGTGGATCACTGAGCCAGAACGGGTCTGAAATGACTATTTATTCCTGAGACCTCTCTTCAAGTATGTTAATATTAAGATCCAAATATTGGGAAATTGTTTTTCAGATTCTATTAAAATCCTTGTGACAAAAGTTCTGGTATCTCCACGGAGTTGAGAAAAAAACCAGAGAGTAAAGACAATGTCCTTAAGATGCCTGGTTTCCAACATAATTCTAACTACATTCTCAAGAACCTTGCACTCACAGACAACTGTAGTTCTCACTTGGCATCAAAGAAAAAGCCACTCTTTTTTTCAATGTTTGGAGACTGTTACAGAAATCTACAACCTGTCAAAAATACAGACAACATGTGGCCAGGAGGTACCAAGCCTCAATTGGTGCATCTGCCCTACACCTAAGGTTCAGGCAATATCATGGAAGGTGGAGTGGGAATATTAAAACAGACAGAGAATCAAAATTCCTATTTAAAGATAGTGTATTATATATAGTAGGGATACTGCACCCAGGAAATCTCATCAATATGGTTACCAAAACAAGACCTGCATGATGACTGTCTCAGTTGCTGTGTCAACATGGATGGAGGGAATTTCACAAAGCTTTGTCCCTAGATGAAGAGTGTGGGAGGGACACAGGAGAATTGGGATGGGGAAGAAGGTGGGGGTGGAGATGATATAAGTATAGTACTTGTGTATGAAAGTCTCAAAATAAAATTAAAATTAAAGTACATAAATAAAAATAAATTTTATGGAACAGAGCTACTCAGTTTTCCTGTTTCATTGCACATATCTTTGAGATTAGTGGTTGTAGCATCAGAGTGTCTGCATAGATTAATAGATCATGGTCTGTGTGTTTATTTTCTTGTTTGTTTTTAAAAGATGCCTGGTTTGGTGTCTTAAGAAGCAGTAATAGAACAATGAAATAATAATTGGTTTTCTCCTCTCTCTCTCTCTCTCTCTCTCTCTCTCTCTCTCTCTCTCTCTCTCTCTCGGTTGATGTGTCAGGACTACAGAATATTCAAAAAAGACCAAGGCACCTCTTCAAGGTAGCTTGAATGTCTCTAACCAAATGCAACAGACTAAGTCACACAAGCTGCTGAGTTTAACTTTGTAATAGATCTGGAGGCCAGAAGTCCCGGATGAAGTTGGCTGAAGAGTAGTTTCCTCTGAGGACTGTACAGGACATCCTGCTCTAAATGTCCCCTTTGACTTACAGATAATCACCTTCTCATTGTGCCTTTACATGGTCTTTTCTTAGAACTCACGAAGTTAGTGTCTCTCTATGTTCTATTTTCTTATCAGGACATTAATGAAATTTGAGAGGACTAATAACTTCATTTTGCTTAATTACTTCTTAAAAGCTCCCGCCTTCAATAGAGTGACACTCTGTGATGTTAGAGGCTAGAGTTTCAACATAGGAATTTGAGAAGGGGATGGTACAATATGTCCCACAACTGTACAATAGATGATATGGGTATGATGGTGTGAATAGAAGTGGTCCCCATCGTCTCATATACTTAGGTATTTTGGTCCCAATTGGTGGAACTGTTTGGCGGCCTTGTTAGAGGAGGTTTGTTACTGATGGTTAGGGGGTCAGGCCTTGAAGTTTCAAAAGCCTATGTTGTTCTCGTTTTCAATGCCTCATACTTTTAGATCAAGATTTGAGCTCTCAGCTACTGCTCCAGTGCCATACCTGCCTGCCTGCTTCCATGGTCCCCATGGTATCTTAACAAGCAACACAAAAGTAACTAAGACAGGTGAAAATGATTGGTTAGGCTTGGTAGTCATGGTTCATCATCCTGAACTGTTTCATATTCTTTCTGCTTGAAGGATAAAAGTAGACTTTGTCTTACTTGTGAGAGCCACAAAGCTGTCTTCTCCCTTAATGAAGAAAGAATTAACAAAGCTCAGATTATAACATCCATATTAACCTCCTTCTGTGCTTGAAAGTTGCCAGTCTTTCCCTCCCTCCTTTCTTCTTGGATTGAAAGCTACATGAACTATAAGATAAATCTTTAGATATTGTAGCCTGTATGCAATCTATTTTCAGATTTCAAAGCCTTACACAGCACAGATAAGAATTATTTTGGTTGATGTTTTGTTTATGTCTTTGCCATGGGAAAGTGCTCTCTGTATGAGTGGGGTTTATCACATGTAAAAGGTTTCTCCAGGATCTAGCATGCTGATGGATAGTCCTCAGTTGTCTAATTAAACCTTGTTGAATGAGTGAATGATCCTTCATAGAGGGAGAGTTCTAGACCTAGGACTGCTAAGACAAAGACGAGTTCTGTGATTACAGAGTCACTGCCTTGGGCTTTTCTTAATTTAGATGTTCTACCCATTCAAGACAGGAGAAAGGCAGTTTGATGCTATCATAAATCGCAGTTATTTCATTTTTTCCCACTTACGAATACTGGCTTTACATTACTTTCTTAGTTAGCTGAGGAATATAATTCTGAATATGATTGATTTTTCCGTTGATTAGATTTTTCTTTGGTTTAATTTGTCTGAATTCCAATCATGAATGAGCCTTCCTATAAAGTAACTGGTGATAAGGGTGATAAGTAATAGTTTCTCAAACTTTACATGGCACCAAAAGTTGTTGTGTCTTCTAATTAAGCTGCATTTCATTAAAATTCTCCCAGAAGTGATGCAAGTATGCTGTCCTCCTGGTTTGTGAAAGAACACTTTCTTGCCCATAATATTGCATGGCTAAAAGGAGATAATATAATCTCTAGTGTGATCCTTTGAAAACGCAAAGTCATTGTGTATGCAAAATCCTGTGTATTAGAGTAAGGATTCCTTAACACATCTCTACTTGCCAAGAATTCCAGGAAAAAAAAAAGGGGGGGGCATTCCAGAGGCACCAGAGGTGTCACACAACTTCAAGAGGAATCTCAGGGTCAACAAAGCTCTCTGTCTTTCACTTTTTCCCAGCTTTGTGGTAACAAAGGCAGTCTGCGTTACTAGGTCTAATGATCCCAGCTGCATGGGTACCAGGAGTAGAAAGTTCGACAGGAAGCAGTGGGAAAGACTGGGTGCAGTTTCTCAGGATAGAGATTACATTGCCTAAGGGGAAAATTCAACCAAAAAGTTTAGCTTCCAGGAAGCTAAAAATCTCATAAACTGAGTTTTTCCTGAAAAGCATCAAACCTTGAACATTGCCCACTCAGGAGAGTTTATCTGCAGGGATTCTTGCCTATGGCTAGGCATTAGGAAAGGAGGTAACTCTGCTCTCTTCCTAGCAAACACAGAAGTGGATGCTCACAGTCAGCTATGGATGGATCACAGCGCCCCCAATGAAGGAACTAGAGAAAGTACCCAAGGAGCTGAAGGGATCTGCAACCCTATAGGTGGAACAACATTATGAACTAACCAGTACCCCGGAGCTCGTGTCTCTAGCTGCATATGTAGCAGAAGATGGCCTAGTCGGCCATCACTGGAAAGAGAGGCCCATTGGTCTTGCAAACTTTATATGCCTCAGTACAGGTGAATGCCAGGGCCAAGAAGTGGGAGTTGGTGGGTAGGGGAGTGGCGGGGGAGGGCATGGGGGACTTTTGGGATAGCATTGGAAATGCAAATGAAGAAAATACCTATTTTTTAAAAAAAAAAGACATAGTCCTGAAGTTCTCCCTCAGTCTTCCTCTGAACTCACTCTGTTTATAAACTATGATATAAAACTATGATATAAAAATATACAAACTATGATATAAAAATTCTGATACCATCAGCACAAATGAAGCAATCAAAATGGGATCTTCACCCATCTGGACTTCCATATGCTTGTATACTGTTTATAGAGTAATGTGGTATGGATAACAGCTATGCTCTGAGCTTCTTTAGACAAGTGTTCTTTCTAGTCAATAAACCTTTGCAAGAATTAAAATATAATCAGTCCAAGACTTAAACTGTAATCAGTTTGAATTATCTGTCCTGAGTTTGACCATTCACTGCACAGACTTTCTGGGCTTACCCCAGTCTGATTCTTTATCCAGTAGGTCATGTGAATCAGTAGGAGAAACTTGATAAGTGGAAATGTTGGTTAAGTTTAGCATGATGAGGTTGCTGGATACATGAGCAGGCAAGCAGTTCCTGGAAGATCAATGCAAAGAAATGGGAACCAGACTGTAAGTGGGTGGCCTCACAGGGTTGGTTCTGTCATTTGATGATCAGCGAGTCTTTGAAGTAGTGTAAGAAATTTTGTTTGCATGAATTGTTTTCATGAGTGGACAGTGGACAAGGGCAATAAATGATGAGAGGGAGACAAATCTATTGGTACTGTTTCAGCGGAGACTTGAAGACAAACTTCAGCAATGCCAAGCATGTAGAATGGAAAGACCAGATTGGGGGTCAGGCTTGCACACAGGGAAAATTACCCTCTTCCCTTTGAGGAAACTCAGCAAAATCAACTCCCTATGAGAAATATTCCCTCCTTTGTTTAATGACATAGTCTTACTGGTCTAGTGCTTGCTATATAGCCTAAGTTGGCCTTAAATTTGTGATTCTCCCACCTCTGCCTGCCAAACACTGGAAATACAAGGCCATCACATCTGAACTATGAATAATAATATTAAGGGGACTTTTTGGATGCTTATTGAAGATAACTATTAGAAAGGAAGTTCTTAATATTGTGCATAGGCCTTCCTTATCCTATAGGACAGCAGCCTTTAATACAGTAATTTCTCATCTTAACATATACATTGCCTCTTTATTATTTTTAAATGCCAGACTTTTCTGTGTCCTAATTTATTCTTTTATGCTGGATATAAAACATGCCCTTGATTTTTTTGTCCCTTTTCATTTCATTTCTAATAGTGCCTCCGAATTCCACCTCTAAAAGCTCCGGTAACAGCCTTGACCACCAGCCCTATAATACACTTCATAATGAAATGAAAACTAAATGGATTTCAATGATCAAGTTTAAATGATTCTATGTCCTCTTATACAGACACCCTTTCAAACTGAAGAGCACATGTTGGCCTTTGTGCCAATTCCTCAAAAAGAGACATTTAGGAACATATTTTTCTCCTAAAAATGTAACCCTCATGTTAAAATACCACTAATGTTACCTGAAAGAATTTAAAAGATTTGTGACTCAGCAGGCAGGATTAAGAAACAAACACTGTCATATAATTTACAAAAACAAAACAAAACAAAAATGCCAATACTAACAAAAACTCTTGAATGATCTCCAGGAAGAATAAAAAAATGTTCCAAAGACCTTCACCTGTTAGAAAGGATGGGACGACTGAGCTGAACACTGGTTGTAGGTCAGAAGGTTCAAGATCAGCCCTTAGACGCAGCTTCAGAAGAGCCTCAGGGTGTGATTTGAATTAGCTAGATGTACTGACCTTAGCCAAGCTTGCTGCTGGGGCTCAGGGATGCGCAGCTGGGCACTGAGGAAGGCAGGATCTTACACATTCGAGGTAAGTGGCAAGAAGCGTGAGACGTGTTTTGAAGAGAATTGCCAGTTCCTAAAGAATACATGAAAACCATCTAATATATTCAGTGAAGATTCTCAGGCAGCTTGGACACCAATTCATTTCATCGGAGAAGCGGGCATTTCTAATTTCACGTTGCTTTCCCGTCTGTTCTGAAATAGATCGTGGGGCACAAAAGAACTCCTTTTGTTAGACCACACTGTGATATGGGAGCGGCAGCTTCAGAAGCCCTCACCTGTATTCATGATAGGCCGTGCTCAGCAACAGGCTCTCAGGAAGCAAACAAGCTTGTCAGCTCACCAAAGAAGCAGCAGACCGGCTGTCACATCATTGCACAACATTTAGCTTTTAATTTTATTCCAAAGACATGAAAACAGGAGTCCAATACCTGCTCTAATTTTTCATAAGTAGCACAATAGAGCTGAGATTCTCTGAGTCATGAAATAAATGTAATCACAGTAGCTGCAGTAGAAAAACATATATACTACATATATTCTCATATGCATATTCTCATATACATGCATTTACATGCCATTATTTAAGTTCTCACAGGCACACACACCAGCCACTCACTCAAGGCCAGATTTTCAATGGGCCTTCTTAATTGTGTCTGCAGTCTCAAACGCCAGCTTCCATTTACACCAGTATAAGACACATTTCAAAAGCAAATTGGATACCTGCATGAACAAGCAGGCAGTTAGGCAGCTAATTACTGTTTGCAATTCAATTACCTAATTACTGTGGGCAAGTGCAGGTTGTTTGTGCAAGCAAACAGTCCCACCCACAAATATTGCTGATTTGATTAAGAAGGCTTAGGTGCAAAGATTCATGCTCACACTAGTGCCTTAACAGGCTCAATAGGTCCCCCACCCTGGGCCCAGAGAGGTCCTGGTTAAACACTCTTCCAAGACTGCATTAGAGCAAAGCTGGTCTAAGCAATCCTCACCAACCCCTTCCCATGCCAAGCTGAAGGCTATCCTAGAGCTCCATCCACCTTGCTACTCAAAGTGTGGTCTGGGGACCAGCAGGCAGCGTTAGATTCCTCTTGGGAATTTGGCTAAAAGGCAGAATCTTGAATTCTTTCCTAGACACGCTGAATTAGAATGTGTCTGATGGCAAAGGGCACTTAGGTAAAAACACATGGATCTTTGTGTTTGAGGAGCTTCTCCCTAGAAAGTTGCTCAAGAAATGAGGTTTGCTTGGCACAGAGTTATGCAGAGCTGTTTGTGTGAGGATTATTCTGTTTTTCTTTCAAATGAGAGAAAGGCTAGACGAAGCGAGGAGATAGCACTTCTCGGCTATAATGAGCAAACTGAACAAATTCCTCTTCAAGTGAAATCCCAAATAGCCTTTCAGGAACAAATCCTATAATGCTAAAAGTTCTGACGTGTGTGCGAGGAAGAGAAAGTGCAGATGAAGTGACAAGCTCGAGGCGGATCCACAGGATATCTTTCACATTCTCCACTTATTGAGGGCTTCATGTCATAGTTACCTTCATCTGTTACTATGGGCTCACCTACAGAGTCACCCTGTGGATAATCCCAACCAGGGCTTGGATTCCAATTAATCCATCCAGCCTGTCTCCAGAGAAGAACAGGGCTATCTCTGGGCTCTTCAGAGATAGGCTACACTGATCCACTTGCCCAAATAATACCGAAAGGATCCCTGTGCCGCTTCAGGGACAGACATTTTCTATGCCCAAATAGACTGCTTCAATGATATCATCAATCTCTCTTGCTTTTGCATGGTGTAGAACCTGAGCCCACTGCCACTTTGGGCAAAATTGTGCAGTTTGTCTTCATGATGTAGAGGGAAAGGACGATATAGGAATCAAGGATCTGGCCCCACCATTTACTAGTTGTGTGATATCGGAAAATGCCCTTAGGTTTCTGTCTTTTTCCCTAAAATGAGAGAGTTGAATTGATACCTTTCTAATTCCCATCCAGTTCTAGCAATAATTTGTCTACAGTCTACAGCTTCTAATTGTATTGTAGCTGCCAGGTGTGTGTCTTTCAAGTGTGTTAGGGCCTTCTGATTTCACAGTGTGGAATTTATCAACTACTGCCTCCTTACATGTCCCCACTGTAAATTATATCTAATTTAGACCCTCCTTCAGCTAGAGTCCCCATTAACAGCCTTCCCAAAAAAACGTGCAGAGAGTATTAGGGGATAATTTAATTGTGTTACTTTCCCATGGAAGTTTTGGATTTGAATGGGAAACTCTTTCCATAGCAAAGGACACTGACAAAATGTTAAACTTGCATTCCTATTAAGGAAAACTATGCCATTTCTATAAATAACTGAAGCCCTACTCATGAAACCATAAATAGCACATTTCTCTCTCTCTCTCTCTCTCTCTCTCTCTCTCTCTCTCTCTCTCTCTCTCTCTCTTTTCAATTTCAGCACGGAAGGTCCAGAAATTTTAACTCACTTCACCAAGGAAGTGCAACTAAAATTAGAATTAGGATGTCCTTCACTTGAGCTGTCTGTAAGGTCCTCTCACCGTTCTCATTACACTGCAGTTTGTGGTACATATGACCGATCAGCATGACAATGAACTTTTGTTTCCTGAAAGGTGAAGGGCAGTCCAGATCTCTGACAGAAGAGTCGGCATGTCACTTCAGGGTTCCTTCCATAAAGAAAAAAAGAGAAAGTGCCTTTCCCAATGACCCTTTGTAGTCCTAACCCAAGCTAAAACTAGTGGGCTCTCTCACAAAAGCAACCATTCAACAACTCAGAAGAGACAAAGCTGCAGGGAGCACAGAAATTGTTGCCAGGGAGGAGGGGTTGGGGCAGGCACTGAAAGATCAGCAGCTCAGCTTCCAAAGCTCACCAGGTCAATGACTTAATGCCATTCTCCTGGACAAAACTGGACTCAACTTGATGTCTTCTTGTGGCCACTAGATTCTGAAAGCCCTTAGGGAAAACAACAACAACAACAACAAACATGCATGATCTATGAAAATAATGAGTCCACAAGTAAAAGCCCCAGGTGTGGATCCCAACACAATGGCATAAATATTGTTTAGAAGCTGATAAAAAAAATTTTAAAAATACAGAAACTATTTTTTGACTTAGAAATGGCTAAACTTCAGTTCAGGGAGCACTCTAATATATTCATTTGAATATAGGTTAAGTAAAGCTGTAAGTATACATGTTGCTTGGGTAGTCCCCCACCTAGCATGTTAACACTCAACTTTGATACCACACTTAAGATGAACATGAACAAGGAAAAACAGGTCTGCAAGAAAATCTGTTGAGCAGTGAAGAGATTTGAACCTTGACACATGTCCTCACAGGACAGGGTGTGAAATGCTTAGTCCTTGGAAAAACACAAAGGCCCCAGGTGACCTGGTGCCAACCTGGAGGGCTGTCATTTTCTAGAAGAGTTGGCTTATTTAGTATAATCCCAAAGAGCAGAGGCAGCATCAGCGTGAGGGAGATGCACAGTGCAGGGACTTCATCCAAAGGCTGAAGAGCCTCCTGAGGTCACTCAGCAGAGCAGTTCAAGCCCTTCTGTTTGTTCTCTGGAAGTGGTCCAAGCATCTGATGAGAGAATGAACAAGGTGACCCATACCATCTCTTTCCAGCTCAAAGTCCATGGAATGGAGAAAAAAGCCAGGCGAAGTGAACAGGGGACGGGAGCAAATGCCAGGTGGTTTTTGCAGCTTTAAACAAACCCTTCCTGTTCCAGCAATGGCAGTGAATCGTTTAATTTTTACAGGAACATATTTTAGTAGATATCGATAACGTGCGCAGGAGCCACTGCCACAGAATTTCAACCACTTGGGCCTTCTCAGTGAGATCGAGGCAAACTTACCATTACCTACTAGTGAGTTTTATTTTCTGCTAATGAGATAAAAATATTTTGTAATTATAGCTAGAAAACTCTTTTTGTTTTTCTGCACCTAATATGTGAACTTTTCCCACGCCTCTTCTTTAAGGGCAGTCATAAATTAGCAAATTTTATTTTTACCAGCCCAGTTAGACATACATTGCATTAATGACAAATCTCATAATTAAATTACATGAAAAAGCATTGTGTCCTTGTATCATTGCTGGTTTCTCTGCTGTTGTTAGTGTAACTTTCATTTATTAAGATGTGACTGTCTTCAGTAATGTGGCCATCTGTGTTACTAATATAAAAAAAAAAACCTGTTCTTTTATTCTTACATACACCACCTCCCTCCAAACATCTAACCATCAGCTTATTCTGACTTGCCCGAGAGACAAGAACTCTTTCCTCATTTTAAAAGTACTCATTTTAAGAATTTTGAGGTTCTCCTTTTCTCTGTAGACCTAGAGAAAAAAAAATCTCTAAATTTCTGACAATAAACATCATAATCAAATGTGCAGAAGTCCACAGCTATTAGTTAGCAAAGATACTGAGATTATAGAGAAAATGTCCCTAGGCAGTTTGTCTCGCTATTGTGTGCTTTGAAACTGTACAATGCTACTTACCACAGGGCTGAGGACAAAGGGAAGGAAGATGTCAGACTCTGCAAGGCAGTGATCATTTTTCATACATACATTAGAACACCACACTACTAATTCTGTCCCTAGTATTTATGGAAAAACAAAAGGTAAACGTTTTTTTCTTAACAGTTGAAAGGCAAAGTCAGATTTCTGTACTCTCAGGAAAGAACTTATGAAAGAGATAACTCTATGGAAAGAGTATAAACAGAGATATAAAGATGCCAGGATCCATTTTGTAACCTAGTTTGAGTTTTATCTATGTTATATTTAATCTAATTACTAAAGAAAGTGACTAGGCTAGCTCATACTTGATAAAGAGGAAGAAGTACTCTATTCTGGACCAATAAGAATGCCTTTCATATAATAACTTCTGAGAAGTATATATTGCCGTATAACTCTCTCCAGAGCCTCCTATAAGTGTTTGCTGAATAGTTGTTGTTTCCCAGGGAGTTTAACTTTTTAAAGACTCACAGTTTCAAATTTGCCTGCCTCTTACGACAACAATTTTTTTTCAACCAGGCATTTATGAGTACCTTACGGAAGGAGGAGGAATACCCAGAACAAAATAGTCAAGCAACAAGTCCGTGCTCATTTGAGAGTCCATAGGCTTTCCCTGGGACTCTTTACTCCTAATTACTGATGTCAGAAAAGCAATCATTAATGTAGACAACCTGTTCCAACAGCCTCATGTCAAGAGGAGACTGCAGCTGGGAGGCAAATGTCCATACCACAACCCTACAGTCATCATGAAGAGTCCATGAAAATAAATTAGCCATGGACCAAACCTTGTTTGTATTGGGAGGATGGCACTTTTGTGCATTTCACTGCATGGGATTCTTCAAATGCATTTCTTCCAGTTAGCAAGAGAAGAAATCAAAGTGCAAAGAAGTTGGACCTGTGCCCATTTTGCCTGGCACTCAACACTAAGAATCAAGAAGGTTATCAGTTGATTAACACAATAGGATTAGAACTTGATAAAAGATGTTTAGTGTTGTTTGGCCAATACGCATCCTCTCTCCAATACCATTTTATTCTCAAGAACAAAGGGTATTAGGTCCAAGAACTGTTCTGATCCAGATGAGTCAGTCAAGTCCCTGAGAAATCGGAACATCAACCAGGTAAGTAAAGAATTAGATTGGTGCTGTGGATTATAATAGAAGTTTGAAAGTGATAGAGGGGGAATGCACAGCAGGGACTCCCACTGTGGACTGCAAGTGGAGAAAATGTTTAAATGACTTCTTAAGACATAGATCAGAGTGCTTGAAGCAGAACAGCAACACACACACACACACACACACACACACACACGGTAAATAAAGAAAAAGAGAAATGAAGAAAACTGGAGCCTAAGTAATGGTCAGTAATTGAAAGAATGAGTAATGATGGAGCTGGGCAGTGAAGGATAGGTGAAGTCAGGAAATTGGGATTTAACTATTCGGGTCAATAAGAGCTAAGGAAGTTTTGGATGTTTTGTTTTAGAGCTGATTAAAGACTGTTGTGAATACTTAGTAAGGGTACCACTCAAGGTTACAAGTACCACTTTCCTGCCATGCTGGCTAGAAATGAGAACAGCAGGGCTCCTCTTTGCTTATTCTAGCCTGCCTTTGCCCAAGCTGACATCACCATTCACCTGCCTTTCTAGGGGATCAAGGAGGCATCAGATGTAATTGAGCAACCATAGCAAGTTCTGTGTTGGCAGTGAATGGAGTCATTCATTCTGGCTATGGGATCTTCATTACAATTGCATGAGGCTTTCACTGCAGGCCATATTATCAGAGTCTACTCAATTCTGGCACAAGGAGAACTGTCTGGTGGAGCCAACTACAAATGTCATGTCCAGCTTTTACGCACAAAGGAAGTGAGAGCTTTTATATATATATAAAAGTCCAACACCCATTATCACTGATTCATCTTCCCAGCAGCTCCAGGATATCTCAGATTACATTGTCTGACACTGGCAAAAGGGAACGAGGACAAAGTTGAAGGGGAGGGATTGCCACTGGGAAGTCAGAGGCTATCATTTTAGGTTCCAGCTGCAGACAGCCATATTCCACACTGGAAGTCAAGCCAAGGTCTTACCAAATGATGGCTGAAAAGCCTTTATAAAACAGAATGTGAGCCCTAGAGTCTCCTGCTCCTGGCGGGAGCTGAGAAAGGAAGCAATAGGGGCTGGCTGTGATTTTTCTTTGTCTGTGATGACAGAGCAAGAGAAAGAGGTGCCACAAACATGAGGGAGAGGAAATGAGAGATCTTTATGCTGAGCCACTAGAGTCACCAGAGGGGTCTGAAAACTGCAGAATTTGTACAAACACCTGCATGTGCTGATGCGCTTGTGCATGCACACACACACACACACACTTCCCTGGGGGTGTTCCAGAACATAAAATGCAAGGATTATTATTTTCAATGCTTGTTTTGATCTTGCCCCAAAATTTGAATCTATTCTGTGAAGCTCTCCCTAAGTGTCTTCATTGGAGAGGGTCCAGCCAGGAAACAATTATCACAGGTATGTAACTTTGCAAAAAAAAAAAAAAATGTAGGATCTGGTCACCATAGGACTATTTGTTTTACACCAGCAGCTGGGATTTAATGTCTACAGGGAAGGCAGGAAAAGGGAAAATGTCAAATGGGGTAGTAGGGCTAAACTAGAAGCCCCATGACTCTCGCTGGCATCTGTAAGAGAGCTTTCTTCATAGGGACCATCACACACCTTGATCAGAAGCTCTGAGAAGTAGAAGGGGAATCCAGTAGAACATAGAACAGCCCCATTCTTAACTACAGCTTGATGCCAACTAGGTGCGGAATGTGTAATTGAATGGGGAGATGATAGGGCGGGGAGGCAGCCATATAAACTATCCACAAAATTGTCTACTGACTTGGCCCCTCCAGCTACTATAGTTGTGTACCAAAACACTTACAAATATGTCCCTATGGTATACCTTAATAAGACACAAGGAAAAGAAGCCCAGTACAGTACAGTCAATCTGTGTTGCAAAGCTGCCCCATAGGCCTTAAAAATTAATTTTCATAGCTTCATATGGGAGATATCTATCTGGTCTATAAGTACGGTAATGATTTCCCAGGGCATATGAAACACCATAGACTCAGGGCTTAAAACTACATATTCTCTCATATCACAAAAGACTAAAAACCCGAAAATCTATATTTTATCAGGACCATGCTTTCTCCAAAAGCCCCTCAGAGCCAAAGGGAAAAAAATTGTCCTGAAAGAAATATCTGGTGACTGCCAATGATCAGTGTTTCTTAGGACACAGATCCTGGCTCTATTTGCCATTACATGTGATTACGTGTAACTTGTGACTCTCCAAGTTTTTCTTGCTTCTTAGAAAGGTACTAATCCCACTACCCTTTGTACCTACCCTAGTTGACCTGACATTAGTATAATCATATTTGCCATAACTTTATTTATTTATAAGTGCCATTGTTCTGACAGCATATGTTCCCAAGGAATCCATTATGAGTTAAAGTTTGGTAGATGGTGTTGCTATATGCTATATAGAAATGGTGACGTCATTTGGAGATTGGGCTTAATCTATGAAGCTATACAGAAAGTCACTGGGGGAGTTGCCTTACATAGGGTTTCTCATGAGACTTCTTTGGTGTTGTCCAAAAAGGATTGTTATAAAATCCCAAGTTAGATGCCATCAGTTTTCTCTATCTTCAGATAAAGATGTAATCATTTGTTTGCCTCTATGCACACTCTCTAATTCTTTTCAGTATGATATGTTATGACCAATGAAGACAAGGTAATACCTTTGTACTTCTACATTATGAGATAAATAAACCTTTTCTCTTTATAAAGTTAATTGTGTTTCATTGTGCCAAGGCCAAGCATATTTGTGGCTGAATTAAGTCATACCCCAAGGTTCTGACATGTGATAAACTGTGAGGGATCTACTGTCTATTTCAAATGCTAAAGGGGAAGTCTGGAATCAGAAATGAATGTGTGAACAAATAAGACAAATTTTCACTTCAAAGAACCATATGCTTGTTTTGAAGTGTGGTCATGATACCAGAAAGAACTTGCACTGATACCATGCTTGTGCTGATATAAAAGTAGGGGATAGCAAAAGGCTGGAAGGCATGTGTTCACTGTTTTCTCATTCATTTCATCATGGAACACTCTATATTGTTATTTAAACAGAAAAATCTTGGCTCAGAGAGATTAAATATTACTCCCCAGATGTGCCATCAGAAATCAGTGAGGCTGAGACCTAAAGCCGGGATTATCATATTCCAGAGAGTAATTTTTAATTCCCCATATTCTATAATATCTAATGCTAGTGAAGTAAGCCTTCACAACTTTCCTTCATAGGACATGTCTTAGTCATCCTTTAATGCTTTTATTTAAGATTACCTACTCTCTGAAGTTTTCTTCAACTCACATTGACAAATTGGGCCTTCTTTGACCTTGCGTGTAATGACTACTAGCCTACCATTGTATGCATGCCCTTGTAATAAGCAATCTACTTGTACATCTGTTTCCTGCCTCACACACTGATGTCATAGCCCCAGTACCCACCCAGGGCCCATAATGTAACAGGAATTCAATCTATCTCTTAACTCTAACTCCCAAGGAAACAGATCATCATAATAGCTTTAAAAAGATAAAAGGCAAGGGTAGGGATCTTTGGGGCTACTGCCTCAAGGCTCCCTGATATCAACTGTGTGGTTAATCATGACTGAGCTCGATTGGATCTGGAATCAACTAAAAGACAGACATACCCCTGGAAAGTCTCTGAGGTTATTTCCAGGGAAGGTTATCTGCAGGGAATAGACCCTCCCCAGAGTTGGCTGCATCTTCTGCCCTAGATCTACAGATGCCGCAGGGGAATGTAGTGCCGTTTGCTTGCTGGCACATGTTGCTGGTGTGTCTCTACTGCTAATGCCATTGACCTCGCATATCAGACTCCAGTTCCAACCCAGGCTGAAGACTGAAAGTTCTCTAGGAATCTTTCAGGCTTTTATCTCCAGACTGGGGCATTATAGCCTCAGGAACCAGAGCATCTACCAGAAGCTCTCAGCCTCTCTAGCATGTGAAGAGCCATTACTGGACTATGAAGCCCTTGTGTGTAAGCCAATTTAATATGTCCTTTTTATAATATATATTAAATATCAGATCTGTTCCTCTGGAGAAGTCTATGATCCATGAAACTTACAACAACCAAATCTTATTCTTCTTCATTTAACATTGCTTTGTGTGCTCTGTCTTCCTCTGTAATCCACAGGATGGGCTATAAAGTCACAGATGGCTAATTTATTTCAGCTATCTGGACATCTCTTACTTCTCTAAATGTTTTAATACATGTCTACTATGTCCTTTACCTTGACTTCTCGAAGGATGCTTCTAGATCAACTGTGGGAGCATCGCCCAGGAGCCTGATTGAAATGCACAGTCTTTGGAACTTCGTCATAGTTACTCCCTCAGACTCCACATGTGGGAAGTTTTCTAGTTAATTCACATGTATATTCATTTTCAAAGTGGCACATCTGTGGGTACTGGAAATGGCTGTGCCTTAGAGGAATGAAGACCTAGGCTAGAAACTTGCTATGCTAAATTTCTCTCCTTGTGACCTTTAGAAAAGTATTTTGCATCTCTGACTCTCAATATCCTCAACTACTATGGAAACTGTAAAGTGATCCAAGAGTCATTGCAGCAGATTCTTAAGTCTCCCTACAGTTACTAAATCAGATGCTCTCAGAAGGTTATGTTTTTAACAAGTTCCCCAGCTTATCCTTAAGCACACTTTTACTTAATAGTCAGTACAGCCAATCAATACAAGGAACAATCTTTTCTGTCTTCTTGTCATTGCCAGTGACATTAGAGTAACGCAAAGAAGAGGAGCGATTTGAATAATCTCTTGGAAATTCATGTTCATGCCATATTTTGCCTTCCTTCTTTAGTCTACACCACACATAAGGAATTGGTAGTTCTCCCTAAAACTAAGTTGTGGGAGGAAATCATTTTATGCAAGACCTTTCATGGTAGGCAAGCAACATTCACAACATTCTCCCTCAACAAAAATGTATGGTGTATAGTAGGTGAATACTTCTATCAGTGGCTACTCAATGACCTTCTGACTTGGAGAGGAATACCCATAAGGTTGCAATGAAAAGTAGTTTCTCATTTTCTAATTCTCAGATGTTTCTTTGCCTGTCTGCTCATTAAACTGTGGAATATATCAAGTACTTTCTTCTAACTGTGATGGATGTAGTCTTTGCTAATCAAAGTAATCCTTTCAACAGTGTCCGAAATCTTAAATTAGGAAAGAAATGATGGTGACAAACATTTGGTGAGCCTCTGCTCTATGGCAGACACTACAGGCTATCTTACACTATAGGCACCTCTACGGCTGCAGACTCAGGAAGTCCCTTCTGACTTCCTAAGATGCAAATGTTGACCTGTTTCATTCTATGTGAGGATGAGCATTGGACACATTGTTTGCATATATTCATATATATGTGTGCGTGTGTATATATATATATATATATATACTATTCTGAAGTTCATTTACCCCAATAGACCCTTGAAGCATGCAGGCACACACATGTGTGGATAGACACACACACACATACACACACACACACACACACACACACACACACACACACACACACACACACACATACATACACCCCCTTAAGAATTGATATGTCTAACTTGTAATCTTTTCAGCATTTTAGTCCATTCACCATTTTTAACTTCACAGTATCATGAAACTTAGTTCATAAGATATTGTTTAGTGCCTTTTCTGTTCTTTGGGGCCCCAATACACAAGGTTAGGGAGAATTACTCAGACACTAAATGATGACAGTGCCTATGAAGACTGGCTCACATTATTCTTTAGAATGAAGCCTGTGCAAAGAAATATATTGGTGCTATGTGAGAAACAAGAAATATGATGTCAGGAAAGGGCTCTGGAATTCCCCAAAAGGAAGACTTGGTATTTGGCTGAAGGAGACAGATAAGGTATGGAAAGGACCTTACTGTTTTGCAATGGAAGATCAAGCAGGCGAAGCATTAACTAAACAAAGGAGAGGAGACAGGAAACTCTGGAATCTACCCAAACAAATGGATTGCTTGCAAACCAGGGACTGTGTTAGAAAAAGCAGGGAGTCAAGATTCTGTCAATATTACCAAAAGCATGGAATGTCAGGCTGAGGTCCATGTCATATATTAAGAAAGTTTCAGAGACATAATTTGCGGAGAGTACTTAGAAGACACAAAAGCCAGTGGTAATAAACAGGAAAGCTGCCAGCAAACCAAAACCCCTGAACAAGTGGTGGAGGGGAGGGGAAGCTAATGATAGCATTCCATGATATATGTGCTCATTTCAGAAGACTGTGCATGGGCAGGAAGAAAAGCAGACACATAACGAAAGGCAGGAAACAGAGTAGGCCACCTAGAATCCTTGCTATCACCAAGGACTACTGCTACATCTTCCATTCTGCTTAGTCTCCTAACTTTGTTGACTCTGCAACCTTACTTGTGATGGGATGAATAATATCACAGGGGATCTCAGAACTGACTCAGTGAAATTGTAAAATGCCCCATTCCAACCAGTATCTTTGTATCCAGATCTCCTTTTCTCTCCCCAAGTTCCTGCTACTCAATGTGTGATCAATGTGCACCAGCAGGAGCACGAATGAGGGGCGAGGGGGGAGGGAGAAGTTAGAAATTAGACATCCAGGCTTCTTCCCAAGCTACAGAATCAGGTTGATATGGTCATCAAACATTCATGCTCCCCCAAAGCTTTGGAAGCATAGCCCATACAATCTTGAAATCTCCCCACCCACATCCCAGACTTCTCAGCCTGAACTTCTCCATGGTTTTCCTACCTTCCTGAAAAGAAGGAAAGAGAAAACACAGGAACGCATAGAACATAGCCCTGACTAGAAGAATTGCCTATGACTGTAACACAGCAGCACTTTTTTTTTCTTTTTGCTAAAACTGTCACTAAAGAGCATTTTGAAGACAGTTTTTCAAAGTGAATTTCAAAAATGTTCGAAGAAAAATGACTTCCAAAGACAATTCAGTTGGCAGTTTTTTCTGCTGTGTTTGTATGGTTGGGACTGTCTCATTATTTCATTGGCATACCCATAGTCAAGCTTTTAAAATGATATGTAAAGAAAAAAAGGCACTGTGCTGGTGACAGAAGTAATCCAATTTTAAGGCAACAATCAGGACCTGTGGCTGAGAGAAGAGAATCTTTGATTCTGTGGATTAAGGATCAAACTCAGTCCTGAACACCTTTTGCATGTGGCCACCATTTCAATCAAAGCCTTTAGGCCCTTGACATCATAAAACAACAACATAGGAAAGGATCAAAGGATGGAGAATTCTCTGCAAGGAAGGATGAGTTAAGATGCTGCCAACACTGGTATTCTCGGCACAACATCAGCAAGAATGGGATGCTGGTAAGTTTGTGAGGCAGCAAGAACTGGCATTCCGATTCTGAGCACAGAGAAGACAGCGAGGTGATCTCTAAGGCCTGTGCTGTGAAGGGGCATTAGTGATGAGGAAACGAGAGCTGGAAAACAAACACGCCCGGATCAACACCTCAGATGTTCATCCACCATGGACTTAAGTCTCTTCATAACAGTCTTCAAAATACTTCACAAAATCTGCCCAGAGATACCCTCTTGAATTCCCTAACCTTGATGAGAACCAGTGACTGTAGAACATCTTCTGATGTTATTTCAGCATAAATAAGTGAGAAATAGGTAGATGTAAAAAAAATAATAATAATATGTGGGTGTTTAAATAGTATATTATACATATAACATAAACTTACCTTGTTTATTAGCAGTATAATTATGATAAGGAAGAAGCGGGGTGCTGTGACTTAACTAGGTCCACTGAGATCTTAAAGATACATTCTGAGTACTTATAAAGTCTCAAAAAATGAAAAAAGAAGTGCACCCCCAAATGCACTTATATGGAATCAAAAAAGACACACACATACCCTAATAGTCAAGGTTATCCAAAGCAAAACCAAAAATTATACTGGAGGAACTAAAACACAAAACAATTAGCTACAAACAGATCAAAGACTTCAATTTGAAACCTAAATTTCCTAAACTTCTAAAAAAAAAAACATAAGCCACATCCTCTAAAGTTTGGGTATAGGAAAGAATTTTCTGAATAGAACTTAATTCGACTTGAAATTAAGGTCAACAATTGAAAAGAGGGACCTCACAAAACCAAAAAGCTACTGTACATCTGAGGAAACAATCAAGGAAGCAAAGAAGAATCTTACAGAATGGGAGTATCTTTTCCAGCTATACATCTGACAACGGACTCAAAAAATATTCAATTTAAAATGAGCTACGTTGTCTGTAGTTGTCTCTGTTGCAAAGAGTAGTTTCTTTCTCTTTTTTTTTTTTTGGTGTTTCTTTTTTTTTTTATTTTGTATTTTCCTCAATTACATTTCCAATGCTATCCCAAAAGTCCCCCACCCCCCCCACTCCCCTACCCACCCATTCCCATTTTTTGGCCCTGGCGTTCCCCTGTACTGGGGCATATAAAGTTTGCCTGTCCAATGGGCCTCTCTTTCCAGTGATGGCCGACTAGGCCATCTTTTGATACATATGCAGCTAGAGTCAAGAGCTCCGGGGTACTGGTTAGTTCATAATGTTGCACCTACAGGGTTGCAGATCTCCTTAGCTCCTTGGATACTTTCTCTAGCTCCTCCATTGGGGGCCCTGTGATCATCCAATAGTTGACTGTGAGCATCCACTTCTGTGTTTGCTAGGCCCCAGCATAGTCTCTCAAGAGACAGCTATATCACGGTCCTTGCAACAAACGCTAGCTAGTGTATGCAATGGTGTCATCGTTTGGAGGCTAATTATGGGATGGATCCCTGGATATGGCAGTCTCTAGATGGTTCATCCTTTTGTCTCAGCTCCAAATTTTGTCTCTGTAACTCCTTCCATGGGTGATTGTTTCCAATTAGCCAGGTGTGGTGGCGTACGCCTTTGATCACAGCACTCGGGAGGCAGAGGCAGTCGGATTTCTGAGTTCAAGGCCAGCCTGTCCTCAAAGTGAGTTCCAGGACAGCCAGGGCTATACAGAGAAACCCTGTCTCGAAAAACTAAAAACAAAACTGAAAAACCAAAAGCAAACCCAAAAAGAGTAGTTTATTTGATGAGAGGTGAAAACTATATGCTTACAGGTTGTTAGGGATTGTGCTGGTTTAGTTAATTAGTGGGTGTAGATTCTCCTCCAATAATCATGATTTCACTACCACTGACTCGTTAGCTAGGTTTCCAGTACAAGGCATGGTATCCCTATTAGCTGTTGGTCACCACCAATGTGTGCATGCCACTACTACACCTGTAGGGTGTGGCATGCTATGGTGATCATTGATGTGATTCAGAAGTTGTCATTGCTGTGTAGGGCTGCCTCTCTCTTTAGGAAGCTTACATGACACTTTCTGGCACCATGAAAGCCAGTCCTCACGGAAGGGCATTCAGATCATTTAACTCCAGGGTCTCTGGGCTCTGTTTCTGAAGTTCATAGTGTCTTCTTCAATAGAGACTTCCCTTATACCTCTGAAGGGCAACAGCAGTAGAAAATCATTGAAGAAAACCACAACCAATCAAATTCAGGTTAGTGGAGCCCAGTTGCAATGGACATACCTACAAAATGCTTCAGTACTTAAATTTCAGAGAAGATTGAAGAACAGGGGCAAAAAGTTTCTAAAAGCCAGAGGATAAGGGAGTAAGCTTTGAGACTGAGTTTTCAAATCATGTCAGGAGCTATGCCCATGAAGTTTCATCAACATGATGTCCCAAACATGAGCTGCACAACGAGGACACAAACAAGCCAAACAGGTAGTCAAGGCACATGAGAGTCAATCCTACACAAAGAACCACAAACAGCTAAGTAAACTTGGAAAAAGAAGAGGTAGTCTTCAGTCTTCCTCCAGAGAAAGCAGACAATTGGTTGTACAGTGCCAAAAAGTCAGCCCTGAAAACACACATGCAAGCAACACATGGTCTCAACAGGTTCTATTTAAGAATGTATATGTATATATAAATACTTATATGCATGTAATAACAATAAAAAATGTCATGAATTTGAAGGGGAGTGGGAAAGTACATAGGCAATTTTGTTGAGAGAAAAAGGAAGGAAGTAATCTCATAGCTAAATTATAACCCCAAACAAACAAAAAATACATGAGGGACTACAATTTTTTATCAACACAGACAATTACAGTGGTTATCACATTTCCAAGTAATATAACTGAATAAAAGAAAAAATATGGCAAAATCTAAAAATAAGTAAATAATGGGCTAGGGATCTTTATATTTTTGTTTGCTTTAGATATTATGTTGATGAATATAGGAGTTCTCATTACAAGAAATAAAAGTGGCTAAGAAATACTTCAAAAAGCATATACCACCGTTAGCAGTTTCATCATCAGTAAGATTGGAATTTGATTTACTACTCTTAGGTGACATTTTGTAAGAACAATTTCTGACAGAAAGAAATTGTTCAATAAATGGAAAACCACAACTGGACTCAATGAAGAGATCAACGGATTGTGGGGAGCTAAGCCCTAATCAATACATCTACATCACATCTCCTGCATCTGTAGCTCAGGGAACACTGAGGAAAAAGGCTCAGAAAAATTGGATGAGATGGAATAAAACCACTAAAAATCTTGAAGAACCAAAATAATAGAAAAGATGAAAATACAATGGTCTCACATTTTCTGTTTATAAGTTGGATGCTAGCATAAAGACAGACACAGAAGCCATCAGAATATAAAAGAATGAAGAGAAAAGCTTGTGCATGCATGACCGGCTGAAGATATACACTAAACACACAGTGAGAAAAGAAAAATCTCTTTAATAAATGCTATTGGAAAAAACTAGATATCCACAAGAAGGAAATCATATTCACTCAAAATGGATTCAAGACATAAATTTAAATAAGAACTGAAACCATAAATTCCTTAAAGAAAATGAAAATCTTCCAAACACTGGTCTTGACAATGATTTTCTGTCAAGACCAATCATTTGACTGAAATCATAGTCAAACAAAACAAAGCTAGAATGAGTCTGCATTTCATATGCTGAAAGCTTCAGTAAAGCACAGAAAACATCCAACAGAGTGGAATGTTGACCTGCGGGATGGAAGAAAATACATGCAACTACATTTCTGACAGTGGATTGCCATCCTAAATACATAAAGGACTTCATCAGCATAATATCCAAAGCAAACAATCAAAACCAGTTAAAAATAGGCAAGATCTCACCAGATACATCTCCAAAGAAGATATACAAATGGTCAATATCCAAACTAAAAATGTCCATCCTCATTATCCATGTTGGAAATGTAAAACCTCAGTAAGCTATTGCCTCATGCCCATAAGAAATCAATCAGTCTTCTTTGTAAAAGAGAAAATAGGCGTTTGCAACAATGTGAAGTCACTGAAAAGAGTTGAGCACTGATGGAATGTGTGATAATACAGCCACTGTAGAAAACAATATGAAGGTATTCTATTTAGTTTTGTTTGTTTTTGTTTTTGCTTTTTGTTCTTACAACCGGATACAAGCTAGCGTTATCTGGGAAGAGGGATGTCAATTTAGAAAATGCACTTGTCGGATGCAGGGATGGTTTAATATACGAAAATCCATCAATGCAATCCATTATATAAACAAACTCAAAGACAAAAACCACATGATCATCTCGTTAGATGCAGAAAAAGCATTTGACAAGATCCAACACCCATTCATGATAAAAGTTTTGGAAAGATCAGGAATTCAAGGCCCATACCTAAACATAATAAAAGCAATCTACAGCAAACCAGTAGCCAACATCAAAGTAAATGGAGAGAAGCTTGAAGCAATCCCACTAAAATCAGGGACTAGACAAGGCTGCCCACTTTCTCCCTACCTTTTCAACATAGTACTTGAAGTATTAGCCAGAGCAATTCGACAACAAAAGGAGATCATGGGGATACAAATTGGAAAAGAGGAACTCAAAATATCACTTTTTGCAGATGATATGATAGTATATATAAGTGACCCTAAAAATTCCACCAGAGAACTCCTAAACCTGATAAACAGCTTCGGTGAAGTAGCTGGATATAAAATTAACTCAAACAAGTCAATGGCCTTTCTCTACACAAAGAATAAACAGGCTGAGAAAGAAATTAGGGAAACAACACCCTTTTCAATAGTCACAAATAATATAAAATATCTCGGCGTGACTCTAACTAAGGAAGTGAAAGATCTGTATGATAAAAACTTCAAGTCTCTGAAGAAAGAAATTAAAGAAGATATCAGAAGATGGAAAGATCTCCCATGCTCATGGATTGGCAGGATCAACATTGTAAAAATGGCTATCTTGCCAAAAGCAATCTACAGATTCAATGCAATCCCCATCAAAATTCCAATACAATTCTTCAACGAATTAGAAGGAGCAATTTGCAAATTCATCTGGAATAACAAAAAACCTAGGATAGCAAAAACTCTTCTCAAGGATAAAAGAACCTCGGGTGGAATCACCATGCCTGACCTAAAGCTTTACTACAGAGCAATTGTGATAAAAACTGCATGGTACTGGTATAGAGACAGACAAGTAGACCAATGGAATAGAATTGAAGACCCAGAAATGAACCCACACACCTATGGTCACTTGATCTTCGACAAGGGAGCTAAAACCATCCAGTGGAAGAAAGACAGCATTTTCAACAATTGGTGCTGGCACAACTGGTTGTTATTGTGTAGAAGAATGCGAATTGATCCATACTTATCTCCTTGTACTAAGGTCAAATCTAAGTGGATCAAGGAACTTCACATAAAACCAGAGACACTGAAACTTATAGAGGAGAAAGTGGGGAAAAGCCTTGAAGATATGGGCACAGAGGAAAAATTCCTGAACAGAACAGCAATGGCTTGTGCTGTAAGATCGAGAATTGACAAATGGGACCTAATGAAACTCCAAAGTTTCTGCAAGGCAAAAGACACCGTCAATAAGACAAAAAGACCACCAACAGATTGGGAAAGGATCTTTACCTATCCTAAATCAGATAGGGGACTAATATCCAACATATATAAAGAACTCAAGAAGGTGGACTTCAGAAAATCAAATAACCCCATTAAAAAATGGGGCTCAGAACTGAACAAAGAATTCTCACCTGAGGAATACTGAATAGCAGAGAAGCACCTGAAAAAATGTTCAACATCCTTAATCATCAGGGAAATGCAAATCAAAACAACCCTGAGATTCCACCTCACACCAGTCAGAATGGCTAAGATCAAAAATTCAGGTGACAGCAGATGCTGGCGTGGATGTGGAGAAAGAGGAACACTCCTCCATTGTTGGTGGGATTGCAGGCTTGTACAACCACTCTGGAAATCAGTCTGGCGGTTCCTCAGAAAACTGGATATAGTACTACCGGAGGATCCAGCAATACCTCTCCTGGGCATATATCCAGAAGATGCCCCAACTGGTAAGAAGGACACATGCTCCACTATGTTCATAGCAGCCTTATTTATAATAGCCAGAAGCTGGAAAGAACCCAGATGCCCCTCAACAGAGGAATGGATACAGAAAATGTGGTACATCTACACAATGGAGTACTACTCAGCTATTAAAAAGAATGAATTTATGAAATTCCTAGCCAAATGGATGGACCTGGAGGGCATCATCCTGAGTGAGGTAACACATTCACAAAGGAACTCACACAATATGTACTCACTGATAAGTGGATATTAGCCCAAAACCTAGGATATCCAAGATATAAGATACAATTTCCTAAACACATGAAACTCAAGAAAAATGAAGACTGAAGTGTGGACACTATGCCCCTCCTTAGAAGTGGGAACAAAACACCCTTGGAAGGAGGTACAGAGACAAAGTTTGGAGCTGAGATAAAAAGATGGACCATGTAGAGACTGCCATATCCGGGGATCCATCCCATAATCAGCTTCCAAATGCTGACACCATTGCATACACTAGCAAGATTAAGCTGAAAGGACCCTGATATAGCTGTCTCTTGCCAGAGTATGCCTGGGCCTAGCAAACATAGAAGTCGGCTATTGGATGGATCACATGGCCCCCAATGAAGGAGCTAGAGAAAGTACCCAAGAAGCTAAAGGGATCTGCAACCCTATAGGTGGAACAACATTATGAACTAACCAGTACCCCGGAGCTCTTGACTCTAGCTGCATATGTATCAAAAGATGGCCTAGGCGGCCATCACTGGAAAGAGAGGCCCATTGGACACGCAAACTTTATATGCCCCAGTACAGGGGAACGCCAGGGCCAAAAAAGGGGAGTGGGTGGGTAGGGGAGTGGGGGTGGGTGGCTATGGGGGACTTTTGGTATAGCATTGGAAATGTAAATGAGCTAAATACCTAATAAAAAATGGAAAAAAAATTTAAAGCAACAAAAAAAAAAAAAAGAAAGAAAATGCACTTGTCATATTGTCCTCTAGGCAAGTCTGTGGGATATTGTTTTGATTAATGTTTGATGTAGGAGATCCAACGCACCTTGGATAATGTAACCACTGAGCAGACCGTCCTGAAGCACATAAGAAAGGAAACAGTGAGAGCCAGGGAGAGCAAGGCAGTAGTCAGTGGCCTTCTGTTTCAGTTCCTGCCTTCCCTGCTTTGAGATCCTGCCCTGACTTCCCTCGGTAATGGAGAGTAGCCTGAGAATTGTAAGAAAAAAATATACTCTTTCATACCTAATATGCTTTTGGATATGATATTTTACCACAGCAGTAGGAAACCTAATGAAGACAATTTCTTGAAAGAATTGTAAGTATAGTCTTGAGAGATGCTCTGTCTGGTGATCCTTGATGTGAGGTTGTGGAGCGTAGCCACAGGTAACAGCAACCTAATGTCCAGCATTGGAGGAAAGGATAGGGTAAGCAGACGACAAACATACAATGGAATAGGACTCAGCCTTTAAAAGAAGGGAATATGGCCACATGCTTGAATGAATCTTGAAGATTCCGTGCTATGTGAAATCAGCTAGTCATGGAAAGCACTGAGGTACATAAAGTAGCCAAATTTGAATTAAAAAAACAGTGGTTGCCAGGAACCGGGAAGAGTGGGGATCTGAGAGTTGTTTTCTAAGTATTATAATGTTTCACTCATACACAATGAAAAAGGCTAAGATAGTTATGGAGGATTATACTTACCTACTTTTGGCCTCTGAACCAATAGCCAGCCACAGTCAAAAAACTACATTTGATTTTGTTTTCCAAAGTATACACCACAATTTTTCATGGTCTCTTCCTCCACCGTCCTCAGGAAATTTTTCTTTAAAGTTGTCCTAACTCTATCATGAAATATGGCTATTGTTTTCTTGTCCTAAGTCTAAATGTTTTATTTGGTACTTGTCCATGTCCCTGGGACATTGTGTGTGTGTGTGTGTGTGTGTGTGTGTGTGTTTGCACGCCCGTACACTTGCCTTTTCTTCTACCATAAGATTTTAAAAATGGCCCTGGGACTTTATCATGCTATAAAGGACCAAAGTTCCTTGGCATTGTCTGGCAGATGGATGATGGCTCGAGCTTCGTAATGAAATAACCAGTTCAGCCAACAAGACAGTTACTGCTTCAAATTAAATTTTCTTCCCAGTCTTCTTTGTTATCTCGCCCTTGTCTTTCAAAGTGTCTGAAAGTGAGGTTCAACAAACTTACATAATTCACATAGGACTACTTATATTTACATCTACATTAACTCTGATTATATAACTATCTGAACTTCTTACTATCCTACTCACCAAAGTCACGTCTCATGTGATCAATAACCACCTGAGGCTAATGGCTGTGATACTGGAAGATACAGATATGCATTTATGTCTTTGTGATACTGGAAGATGCAGATATGCATTTATGTCTTTGGAAAGTTACTATGAGTAGCTCTGTTTTAAATGCTGCTCTACCTTCCCAAAACACTTTACTCTAAATACACCGCACTGCCTCATCTGAAACGTGAGAACAATGCTTTTCAGACACTAGAAAGAGGACTGACCCAGAATGATTTTGAGGTTCCTTGGTGGTATGAACATCTCTTTTCTATGAGTCTACTAAGATCTGACCCACTGGTCAGGAAGATGATTCCATTATAATAATGTTTCACTGAAAAAAAATATATCCAATTTGAATTACATCATCCTAGCTCACTGCCTCTGCCAAGAATATAACCTACTTAAGTGCAGGAACTGTTTTCCAACTCCACAAATTCCTTATTGGGTCCAACATGGCAGGTGGTGCTTAAACCATAGCAGTTTCTTCATAGCCCAGCAGGGCTTGAAAACACTGTGATAAGAGAGCCGGCTTCTCAAAGAAGGGTCACAGCATGCATATGAGAAGACATCTGGGATGCAGAATATTCATTTAAAAATGCAAACCACACAGTCTTGTAAGTAATTAATTGGGGAACATAAGTTGTATTTGAACTAAAACGAAACCTCTGATTACACTTAATGTCTTCTGGATGATTAATGTATAAAGTATTTGCTATTTACTAAACAAAGGATTTGTCTTTTCTTTACCATCTGAAAAATCTTGCTTAAAACACTTCTTTTCAGGGATGTGATGATTTCTTTGGCACCTACTGGACTGTTAAATTGAATTCCTGCTGTCCTTCCACATTTCCCAGCCTACTCAGGAAGTATGAAAATGGGAAGTGATGAGCGAGGCCTGGACATGTTTCCACATCCACGGCGCTAACGTTTATTAATGACATTCAGCCCTGCACACAGAACACCACCTGGACCAAGATAAATGGGGAGCAGTATCTTTCGATGCCTGGGTAACTACCCTTCTGCTTAGTCCAAAATAGAGTAAGTTTCGTGACTTGAGATGTTATCCACTTTTATCACAGCCTGATTGAGACGACTGTGTTTTATCAGGAACTACCTAAAATAATCAGTTATGCTTTGATGAAAATAACCTGTAGTGTAAGATATGCTTTAACAGCCAGTATTAGATCTAAGCATTCTTGGGAAGGGAGAATGAGACACACTGTTTTCTTTGTTTTTCTCAGTAAGCTTCTGGGTCTTGGGTAGGGTTCCCTCAACTTCGCTCTGCCATTTGTGTCTTTACGTCCTTGAGAGAAACCAAAAGGTTGTAAGAACAGCTAGAAACAAGTAGCTTTTCATCTTGAGACTTAGCAGCCTCCATAAGGTAAATCTTCAACTGTATAAATATGTACATTGTAGTTCTTATTTCCTTGGGAGAAGGAGTATGGCCCTCCAACTTTTTAAAAAGAGTCCGTGATCCAGAGGAGATTAAAACATCATAGAACTGTTTCAGCATTAAATTATAAACTGAAGGCAAACTGAAGCTGTGTTACTAGGCCAGGCTCGCTTATATTTGGCTCCAGAACAAACTGTCTCTTATTCTGTGTGAAGGAAGAATTGTGGTTTTTTTGTTTGTTTGTTTGTTTGTTTGTTTGTTTGTCTTGAGAGCACTTATCTTTTCTAACTACAGTTGTGTGTATATTAATAGGGTGTTTCCTGAAACGCTCCTAGGTTTTCATAAGACAGGGGATGGAAACTTTTGGAATTGTGTTCCTGCCTTCCCAAGCCGATGGGCAATGTCTGAACTGATTCGATCACTCATTCTTATATCACACTGCCTGTATAATAACCTAAAAGGATGGAGCTCAGAAAACTTACAGAGCTGTGATCCCACAGTGATCACAGGAGGGTGGTACACTCAGAGAAGGCATGGAAGCTCTCAACTTCTTTGCATCCCTCCATTTGCATATGCCTTAATTGCATCCTTTATAATATACTTACTGTATACTCTGCAACACAGGGAAAGAACAGTGGGCACCTTTCTGACTGGCAGCCAGTGGCTCAGAGTCACAGACCTGGGTTTGTGAGTGGCATCTGAATGAGGCCATTATTATGAGATTGAGCCCTTTACCTCGTGCTATCTCAAAGTAGGCAACCCCATAATGGAGTTAAATTATAGGGCAGCCAATTGGTGTCACAGAGAACTGGAAAATGGTTTGGCGTGGGAAATCTATACATGTAGTATCAGAAGTGAAGTATTGAAAGAGAAAGTTGAAGTAAAGCTATTTTCCCTCAGTCGGTTGAAAGTAGGCAACCCTGTCTTAGATGCTGTAGGATTTGCCATACTCAGCCACCAACCAATGGCACACATGTGTCCATTTAATCTTAATAGACTTCATACAGCTCTGATGTACTCTTTATGAGATGAGAAGACTGAGGCTCAAACCAGATAACTAAATTGTTCATATAGTGCCAGAATTAGAGCCCATTTCAGGCACATCTTCCCAGAGTCAAGGAATTAATAACAATTCATAATAACAATGAATAACAATTCAATTTTCTTGCCATTCTGCCAAAGACAGAAGAGGTAGCACAACTCCCAATTCTTTTAGGAGGGTGAAACAAGACTAATTTTAGAAGGAAGAATTAAGGAACCTCCTGTTAGACAGTCAACACAAGTGCTTTTCATTAGCAACAATGAAGAAGCCAGCTTATCCGTAGCCTCCAGTTTTCCTTTGTGATTCTCTGCTGGATTGCCCCTTTAAGAAGCTTAGCCCACCTAGTCACATTCATAGATCCTCTAAATAAAAACTCCTTTTTTGAAAGAACCCCCAGGAGTGATCCCTAACTAGCAAGGAGTAAGACATACCCTTTCAGAAGGAACAGCAACAGAGCAGCTTATTCAAGTGCCAGTACCTTTCAACTGTCGGAGAGGAAGTCGGCCAGAACACTGATTTTCCAGTTTGTGAACCCACAACTTGCTCAACCCAAGCCGACTTTCTCTGACACCTGCTCTACTTGCACAAACTGCTGGAGGAAAGGCAAAGATACACAGAGAAAAAGATGCGTGCCCATCAGCGTCTCGAGGCTCACGGGTGAGGCATGTTCACGCAGGTCTGTACAAGCTGGCCGACAGTCATGTTTGGGAAAACGGACTTGCAGACCAAGTTCAAGAGGAGTACAGGCTAGCTATAGTCATCCTTGGGACTGGGCAAGAAAGAAACACCTGTGAGAAAGCCTGCAGAAAGCACAGGCTCACCTGGTAATTAAACAGGAAGTACTAGGCATGGGAAATGCACAGAACCTGAGGAAAAGTGTGTCTCTGAAAAACATAAAGAAAATAATGGGTTAGGAAGCCCAGGAATCACAATGACAATGGAAAGTTAAGAATAGAGCAGCAGTATACTTGCTAAAGCAGGCTGATGTATGGTATGCAAATTTATCGCTGTCTGGCTTGTCCCATAGACTCTGCCCATTTTTTCCAAGATTTTTTATTAGATATTTTCTTAATTTCAAATGCTATCCCCTTTCCTAGTTTCCTCTCCGAAAATCCCCTATACCCCCCCCCCCCCGCCCTGCTCCCCAACCTACCCACTCCTGCTTCCTGGCCCTGGCATTCCCCTGTACTGGGGCATATAATTTTCTCAAGACCTATTCTGCCCATTTAAAGTGTTGTCAAAAGAACCAGCTCCAGGGGGGAACTAGGAACATCTACGTCAACAGGAGCTCACACCTCACTCTAGACTAACTATGTCAGAATGTGCAGTTTTATGAAATCCTCCGGTAGGAGGTCACAGGCACCTTAAGCGCCAAGAACACCACTATCAACAGTGTAGAGCCACTGAAGGTTTCCAGTGGAGAGGACTGCAGAACCATGCCTTCTCAGGTTTGCTTTTTAGTTGTATTCGCCCAAAAGCGAAGTATGATCTGACAATATTGCATGGAGATATTAAGGAATGAGGAATTCCTGAGTTTTATGGCAGTCTTAGGATCACGGTGCCATCCCTTGCCATCCTCTGCCCTGCTTGGAACAGGCATCCCTTTCATCCAGTCTGCTCACACTGTGTGAGCCGCTTGCCTACCATGAGCTAGCTCAGTCACCACAGTAATTCTTCAGTGCCAAGGCCCAAATGTTCAAATCACTTTTACGGAACACTAACCACAAAGCAGAGAAGCACTAATTCCACTGATTGTGATATTTGTAAGAGGAAGCCAGAGGACACTTCCTTGAACTGAAAAAGAAGAGAGATATTTTGAAGAGACACCACACCCATTTAATGCCTCTTGCAGGGAGGGTAGTGTCAGAACACCTTTACTTACACTAGCTATTGTGATACCCTACTGTGCTGAACTGTAAATTAAACTTCAGGGTGAGTGTGTGTTTCTGTAGGAAATGAAGTATGCACACTATTCAGTATCATCCATAACTCTCAGGAGCTCTTCGGACTTGGAACATTCCGCCTCTCTCAGAGGAGACTACACAACTCTTACTTGTGCTTTGGACACATACATTTGTGACACACTGTGGAGGAGACGGAAGAAGGCCATTTGGTGGGCAGCTCTTCTATGGCCAAATCTTTTATCAAAATGCACACATCTTAGATGATATTGTAGTCAGCTACATCATATCTGACTCTGATGTAGTTAGAATATGAATTCCCTTAATGAGACCTATTTGTTGAAAGGAAAACCAGATTGCAGGCCAAAAATAACTTTAAGTCACTATCTAGAATCTATGTAAACAGGTCGTTTCATTTAGATGGTTTGGAATTTTCAAAATTGTTTGAAATCTGAAAAACCTAGACCCTGTGATATGGGATGATATGATTAATCAGACAGGCTCAATGGCCTCATTCCAGAATAGTCTCTAAAAAACTCATACCCTCCCCCGGCTCCCCAAACACCCATTTTGAGATAGCCAGGATAATTTTCTTCATTTCCTGCCCAGGCAGCTGTGGAATGTTGTAATTCATTGTTAGACAGCTGCACCAATGCTCCTTAGAAAAGGATACATCTTGTCAAGGATACAGTTATTCTCAATTTTTGAGTTTATTTTTTTAACACCGCAAGTACCCGCCAGATGTAGAAATAGTCTAGCCTGAGAAGCCTCAAAGGGAAGCCGGATCTAACATGTGCATCCCCGCTTGGAGGTCAGTGCTACAAATACCCTCACCAGGTCGCCTGTAATCTTCTCTGCTCCAGCAAACAGTCCAACCCACTCCTTCTGGAAAATCCTCTGGACTCCTCAAAATAACTCCTTTCTCGCTGAGTAAACTTTAACCCTCTCCTGGAAGCAGATAAGAAAATGCATCCCGGAAGTGAAGAGGAGTCAGTTTTAATCCTCAATTATCTCCTCTCTCCTCATCCACCAAACAGCCGTGTTAACTTCTGATCTTTACTAGGAAGCTGTGATGAGAGCGAAAGAAAAACTGGAAGATTAAAATCTCTCTGCGTCAAAAGCAGAAAGCAGACTATGAGATGGGAGGCTGAGAGGCAGTGTGGAGTGAAAACAGGAATAATAGGAGTGGGGACTGTAGACCAGGAGATATTAGCAAGAGGAGAGGGCGGTGAGGGAGAGAGGGTGGCGAGGGAGAGATAGAGAGAGGGAAACTAACAAAGTCCACAGATGTATGTATGTGAAGATGACAGGAAGAAATCCATCTCTTTGTATGCTAAGCAAAATAATAATAATGATATACTTCAAGGGATAGAGATACTCACATAAGAATAGAAATTTCCCTCAGATAATGAGAGACATGACTTGGAAGATTCCTAGGATCAGATATGCTTTGAATCAATAGTAGTGTCATGAGAGAACTAAGACATTAAATGACAGAGGAAATGGCTATTAGGTCGAGGGACATATGTTTAATATGTTCTAATGTCAAGGTTTGTAATTTAAATATCATGAATCACAAACAGGAAAATTACGAAGGAAATTTTTCTACTCTTAGGGTTTCCTTTGCTTTCCAAATAATTTGATATTTTACCACTATTTCGACTTTTTGAGGTATGTTAGAGTGGGGGAAATGGACCCTGAAACAATTAAATTATTCCCTTGTTCCTTTCAAGAAATTTGTGTTTAATAGCTATTTGGAGAATGTCTCCCAATAAAAGTTCCCATTTCCATTTCAAAATATCTAATACTTATTAAATTTCGACAAGTACCAGCCAAGCTATCCAAGAAGTTCACGCAATCAGTCATGAGACTATCACGTTCCCCAGATAGAAAGGGACAGAGAGGCTGTCCATGAGCAAAGCCAGCAAGTTCAAGAAATAAAAGAATCAACTAAACTTGTGCAGTCAAACATCCCTTTGAGAACTTCTGAGTACCTGGAGCCTACTTAGCACCTTGCTGGGCAGAAGCAGCAACAAGGAAAATCCTGAAGGCCAAAGCCCTTCTCACAAAGCTTGAGGGAGGCAAGGGAAAGACATCTGCCACATAGTTTTAGCGATGTAACTGCAGCAGCCCCAGTAGAGCTCAGGAAAGTCAGCAATTCTCCCAGTTCGTTGTCCTTAGAAGTTACTTCTTTCCCCCAGTGCCATTCACGGTGCTCAGCGCCTTGTTAGCATGCTTTACCACTTCTCTGTATTCCTGGATCGTGTTTCACTGTTGCTTTAGGTTTTTTTGTTTGAAAGCTGAGTCCTACTTGGTACCTCAGCTTGGCCTTGAGCCTTGAGGGAGGACAGCATCTGTCTGAAGAGCCTAACTCTCAACCAACACATGTCCATCCAGACTATAAGCAAATAGAAATAGAACTGTACATATCTCTCTAGATAGGTCACGTTGAGCGGCAGACATGTTCCTGAGGTCCTTGCCATGATAAAGCCCAGCCCCTGCTCTTGAATTAATAAAAGGCATTCAAAAGTAAGAGGCAATCTCTTATGAAGGGATTAGAGATCCTAAAAATCTGACAGAAAATTAGCATTGTACTCTAGCCATATCATTATATATGTTTCTTCTCTTAAGTTCAACACTGAATTTAATTGCATCAATTAAATTTTTTGTCTTATCTCAGATTATATAATTAGCTTGAGCAGATCTCTGCTTTCCCTATTGTTCTTTACCAAACTTCACACACACACATACACACACACACACACACACACACACACACACACACACACACACACACACTGCTATTTTTCTGAATTGTTTTTTTTTTTAATTACACTTAAGCATCCATACTGCCCCTAGACTGACAGACTTCAACAAAACTAATTTCCCATCCTCTTATCAGAGGTCGGTAGTGAGGCAGCAGCCACATGGAAACTATTTATAAGCTGCACAGGGCAATGAAATGCCAGAAAGTAAAATTGGCTGTCTTAAAGATTTTCAACAGACATTCTAAATCCCAGAGCGATTTCTTTTCCAAAATTTTAATAATTAGTCATTTTCTTAAGCTGTGACAAAAATAAAGGACAAAAGCTTCCTTGAAAGGATGTTAGAATTGTTGTACCCTACTTTGTCAGGAAACTTAATAAATGTCCCACCAAAGAGGGTCAGGAACAGACATCCTGCCAGCCTCACTGCAGATAAAAACTCTACTGATAGGCAGTTGAGCCCCTGACCTGCAAATTAACACACCCTGCTTTTCCAGATGGCGATTGTCCAGAGTGTGGCCTGACAGTCATGTCAAACAGGGAGAAGACCCGACTAACAGCCTCATTTTCAATAGTGAGTAAAATCAGGATCTGAAGCCAGGTCTCTGAAGATCAGATGCAATGACATGAACTTAGTCCGCTAATAAACCACAGCCAGGGTGAACAATCAGGAGAGTGGGTGCCGTATGATTCTGCTGGCAGGAGGAATTACATTAGTCTCACTTGTACCTTCTGCCTTGGCATAAAACTTGGAAAGAACTTTAATCAGTTTCTAAAACTCCATGTCTGTGCATTGTTTAAAAGCATTAAAATGCATTGTTGTGTTAGTTTTGTTTTGTTGTTGTTTTTCTCCTCCTCCTCCTCCTCAACCACCTCCTCCTCCTCCTCCTCCTCCTCCTCCTTCTCCTCCTCCTCCTCCTCTTCTTCTTCTTCTTCTTCTTCTTCTTCTTCTTCTTCTTCTTCTTCTTCTTCTTCTTCTTCTTCTTCTTCTTCCTCTTCCTCTTCTTCTTCTTTTCTTTTTCTTCTTCTGGCAAAATCATCTTACAAATAGCCTCAGGAGCAAATTTATATATTTTATTATATTATTCTAAGGGGCAAAGTTCAAAGGAAAAACCATAGTTTTATCCTTGAATTATGAGTGAAAAAAACCAAAAAAAGTGCACATCAAACCATTGTTGAAAGAACAAGAGAAGCATGTCAAGTCACTTTTTGAAGTATTTTTAAACATTTTATGTTTTATATCTAGAAGTAAGTAATAAATGCTTAAAATTATGACTTACTTCACTGAATTCAGTTTTGGTAGAACAGGTGGTACTTTAGGAAGCATCATGAGTAAAAATCAAAACATCATAGAAATATTGATGTATTACCTCTGCATTCTTCTTAGTGAGTTTTAAATGGGCCAAATGGTATAAATCCAGCACTTAAACCATGAAAGTACAAATATTCTTTCCTGAATCTTAATGCAAAGGTGTGTACTCATGAAGAAAAACCAATTTGTCAGCCTGGTGTGTACATGACAGTTTTCATTTCTCCACTTGCTGGGGAGGAACACGGACAATGCATATTGCTGGGTGGAGCAAGCGACATTCAAAGAGCTGGGATAGGATTTTCATTTACCACCTTACCTTATTTTGGGTTTTTCTTATTTTCAAATAGTACTTATGTGGGTAAGACTTTCCTATCTATTGAAGATCAAATCATAAAAATTTCTTGCAAAGAAGCAAAACTGTTCACTTGAACAAATCATCCACTTGCGCTCTTCTCAAAGGGAGGTGCACAAAAGCACCAGAGGTCAAATGAGAAGAAAGATGTCCTCTGCAGATGATATTCCACCCAGATCATGGTCTCTCACATGACCTAACTTATTTATTTATTTATCCTGGACATGATTTCATGCAACTCAGTCTGGTCTTGAATTTACTGTAAGTAGTGGCCTTGTATTCCTGATCCTTCTACTTCCACTTCCCACTCCCCAAATGCTGAAATTGCAGCTATGTAACATGATACCCAGCCTAACTGATCTCTCTCTCTCTCTCTCTCTCTCTCTCTCTCTCTCTCTCTCTCTCTCTCTCTCTCTCTCTCTATTTCTCTCTCTCTCTCTCTCTCTCTATTTCTCTCTCTCTCTCTCTCTCTCTCTCTCTCTCACACACACACACACACACACACACACACACACACACACACACACACAAATGCTTTCAGGACCATGGACTCACCTTTGATTTCTTGCTGCCTATCAAGATGATTCTCAGAATCAGAGTTCCTTCTCTAAAGAATAAAGTGGGCTGGGCAGTGGTGGCGCACGCCTTTAATCCCAGCACTAGGGAGGCAGAGGCAGGCGGATTTCTGAGTTTGAGGCTAGCCTGGTCTACAGAGTGAGTTCCAGGACAGCCAGGGCTATCCAGAGAAACCCTGTCTCGAAAAACAAAAACAAACAAACAAACAAAAAAAGAATAAAGTGGGTCATAGATGGTTATATCTTATATGTTTAGTCTGTTCTCTTAGCTATTTCCTGATGTCTTCAAAGGGCAGTTCAGAACATAAACTTACTAACCCACTATTTTTTCAAGCAAACTCCTTTTATCTAAGGGACACTTGCTTTACTGAAAAAGTGATTTGCCTGATCTCCCTGACTGAGTACCAACTAATAGTTCCAACCATTCTGGTTTCATGTGGTCTTCTATCAGTGTGTGCTACATCAGTGTGTGCCCCTGTCTATCATTTCATTTGTTTCTCACACAAAAGCTCTGCCACATTGGTACCTTAATCATCATTTTCTAGATGACACAAATAATTCAGGTGAGTACAGAAAAAAATATATTCCAGGAATACATTTTCCAGGAATTTGATCTAAATGGTCTGGATTTTAGCTATAGAATTTTCATGCTTTTGTTACTGGCTATTAACAAAAATATGATAGTTAGAATCTTGATTTAGCATAATTTTGGTGTCATAACATAATACCTGAGGTTGGTTTACTATAAACAAAACAAAACAAAACAAAAGCCAATTTAACTAACAATTCTAGAGGTAAAAAAGACCAAATTTGGACAGATCTAGCAATTCAGCCTCTACTGAAAGCCCTGTTGCTTACATCATCGTGGGTCTCCCTTCTTCCCAAGGTTGTTGGCCACCAGCACATTAGGATGAAGGGAGATCAACCGGATTTTCAACAAACCGTGGACGCAAACAGTTACAATGACATACCAGGACCAGCTTTAGTGAGACAGATGAACTTTACTTGGGGTTAATTGAAGGTTATATAGTTTGGGGGGAAGCAGGTAGGAATATCCAGAGTGGGCAAAGGCCATTGGTTAAAGGCTCAGGTACTGAGATGCCTCATTATCATGCTCTGCCAGAATCTTGGATACTTGCTGATCATGTTCTTATTGGGAGAAAAGAAGCTGAACCTATAATCTAACCTAGGCTACATGACATTCTGCAGATAGAGGTGTGTACAGATAGGGGGGAGATGAACTCCCCAGACAAGATCAGAGAAGGAGAAGCCCTACTAACAAAGAGAGTGCCATTTTGAGAGGAACTTGGAGAGCTCTCCAGATAAGGATAGACTTTGACCTGAATTATCAGGGCAACATATCATACAAGTGCAAAGGGCCATGTAGAGAGAGTAGGTGTGCAGAGAAAAGATCACTCATTAATACAGGAAGGCATAAAGCTTGGAAGGATCATTCTTGCTTCTTTTAATCAACTCACACTCAAGAAAACTAACTCACGCTAGCAAATTGGCATTCCTGTTTTCCAGAGGCTATGCCTTCAATAACAAACATTTTCACTGGGTTCCAGCTCTTCAAGGTTTCATCATTTCTTACCACCATACCAATGTCACACTGAGAGGCAAACCTTGGATGTATAAATGGTGGAGGACAAACCACATCAAACACTGTTGCCTAAAGCTTGTGGAAGTTCTACTCCCACCTCTTCCCAGCTAGAGCACATTGGTGAATGTTTTAAGCCACTGGAATGATGCTAGAAAGGTTTGTGGCATTTGTGAAAATCAGAAAGTTTATGTTGTAAAGATCAGAAAGATGAAAAGCTTCATATTACTGCTATGTTATTTTATTATATTTTCAAAGAAATATCCAGCTACATTTTGGGTTTTCATATCCATCTCCCTTTGGAATATGTTCTTCATCAGTCTGCCTTCATTATGAAATCCATCAGGGAATCAAGAGCAAAGTGAAAATAGAAGTCTTTAAATTACAGAGTTACTATAGATTGATTTAAAAGACTACCATTCTGAGAATGGACACTCAAAAGAAAAATGATAATGAATGCCCACCAGAAAACCAGGTAGGCTTCCCAGAAATCTTTTCAGTTTTCTCTGTTCCCCCTGACCCAAACCCCTCATCCCTAGCACTGTAAGAGAACACTGTCTGCAGCCTCCCCATCCCACCTCTCTCCATATACCCTGTGGATCCTACAGATCTAACCTCCCATTTTCTTGTTCGTTTATTTTTTCTCCTTGGATAGTTTATTTACATTACAAATGTTTTCCCCTTCCCAGGTCTCCCCTTCAGAAACCTCCTATCCATCCCCTCTCTCCCTGCCTCTATGAGGGTGCTCCCCCAACCCACCCACTCCTATCCTCCTGCCCTGGCATTCCCCTACACTGGGTCATCGGACACCCTCAGGCTCAAGGGCCTCTCCTCCCACTGATGTCCAACAAGGCCATCCTCTGCCACATATGTGGCCAGCGCCATGGGTCACTCCATGTGTTCTTTCAGTTGGAGTTCTGGGGAATCTGGCCTGTTGACACTGTTGCTCTTTCCATGGGGCAACAAACCCCCTCAGCTCCTTCAGTCCCTTTTCCAACTCCTCCATCAGGAACCCCTGAGCTCAGTCCAATGGTTGGCTGTAAGCGTCCTCCTCTGTATTTGTCAGGCTCTGGCAGAGCCTCTCAGGAAACAGCCGTATCAGGCTTCTATCAACAAGCACTTTCTGGCATCCACAATAATGTCCAGATTTGGAGACTGCATATGGGATGGCTAATATCCACTTACAGTGAGTGCATATCGTGTGTGTTCTTTTGTGACTGAGTTACCTCACTTGAGATGATATTCTCAAGTTCCGTCCATTTGTCTGTGAATTTCATGAATTCATTATTTTTAGTAGCTGAGTAGTATGCCATTGTGTAATTGTACCACATTTTCTGTATCCATTCCTCTGTTGAGGGACATCTGGGTTCTTTCCAGCTTCTGGCTATTATAAATATAACAATAGTAAAGCATGTGTCCTTATTACATGTTGGAGCATCTCCTGGATATATGCCCAGGAGCGGTATATCTGGGTCCTCAGGTAGTACCATGTCCAATTTTCTGAGGAACCGCCAGACTGATTTCCAGACTTGTTGTACCAGCTTGCAATCCCACCAGCAATGAGGAGTGTTGCTCTTTCTCCACATCCTCGCCAGCATCTGCTGTCACCTGAGTTTTACATCTTAGCCATTCTGACTGGTGTGAGGTGGAATCTCAGGGTTGTTTTGATTTGCATTTCCCTAATGACTAAGGATGTTGAACATTTCTTCAGGTGTTTCTGAGCCCTTCAAGTTTCCTCAGGTGAGAATTCTCTTTGGTTCAGTTCCCCATTTTTAATAGGCTTATTTCTAACCTCCGTTTTTTGACTGAACTCTTCACTGCCCTCCCAGGCCAACAGCAGCAGGCATTCCCTGAGAACCCGACAGGTAATCAGGCCAGGGAAGCAGGTAACAAAAAGACGTCACACCCTTCAAAAATCCAGAGAGAAAACAGAAAGCAAGGAGCAACACACCCACTGTACAAAGACAAAGCCAGAAATCAGCACCTAAACCTAAAATCATCCCAAATCCAGATGCCTGGATGCCAGCTGAAGAACACAATCAACAACATGTCTGCAATATGTCTGTACTCCATCCCAGCTATTGTACCATAGCAGGCCCTGAATGTTCCAACATTGCTCAGGCACAAGAAAGACCTTAACATCAATTATATGAAGATGATAGAAGTCCTTAAGGACCAAATGAGTGAATCCCCTTTAAAAATCCAGGGAAACACAAACAAATAATTGGAGGAAATGAATAAATTCTTTAAAGAAAGCCAAGACTATACAAACAAACAGTTCAAGAAAATGTATAAAACTATTCAAGACCTGAAAATAGAAATAGAAACAATAAAAAAGGAAGGAAAAAAACCCACAAATTGAGGGAATCCTGGAAATGAAAAAAAAATTTAGAAATTCAAGAAAGAAGCTAAAGAGGCAAGCCTATCCAATAGAATCCAAAGATGGAAGAGAGAACGTCAGGAATTGAGATAGAGTAGAAGAAATTGGTCAAAGAAAGTGTTAAATTTAAAGTATTCGTGATATAAGGTTTCAAGGGCAGAGGACACCCAGAGGCCCAGGTGCCACTACAATGAACCAGTATGTGGTGGAGAGATGGGACAGAAAGAGAAGTGGAAGGGTTTGTGCACAGTGAAGAGATATGGAGCTGGAGACAAGAGGGTGATGGGGAACAGCCTAATGTGAGCAGTCTGCCACCTCGGGCTATAGCAGCCCTTGCTGTTGCCATGGGACATGTCAGAGGCTATTGCCTGCAGCAGCAGGTGTCTGTGTCAATGTCCTAGGACAATGTTGATGTCCAAGTGAAAATGCTCAGCTGGGCCTGTGGTTGTGGGTGTGGTACAGCTAGTCCCACCTCTCCACAGTTGTGGCACTTACGAGAGCTGGCCTTACACCTTTCTTGCTGAAGTGTGGCTACAAGAGTGTTGAAAAGATGTCCTAGCCACTTGCTGCCAACCACAGGCAGGAAAGCTGGTCCTGCCTCTTGCTGGGATGTCACTGGGGAACTGGTAGTATTCGGAAGGATGATCTGGGTCTGCCTCTCATCTGGGCAAAGTGGGATAGCTAGCCGTGGCAACCATGGTAGCAGGCTGACGAACTCAGCTACTACCCAGGCCCAGATCCAGGGCTTTGAGCAAGCCTATGAGAATATTTATAATATCTATGAGCTTCTGGAACACATGAAGGGGCTGTTCCTACAGAAGCAAAGTTGCAGGATCTCCATGATACAAAGCAACAACAGGATATAAAAAAAGGAGTCCTTGGGAGGATCCAGTATTGATGGTATAGCAGAAGCCAGAGGCCACAAACCAGACCAATGAGTCATTGCAGTGAGTCATTGCAAGTAAAGCTATTTGAGCAGAAGGGTACACTAGGTGACATAGAGTGACACACTACAGCTTTCAAAGTGAGAACAAATATATAATATATATTGGGGGTAGCAAGTACAAAAGGGATGTAGAGGGATGGGAGATGAGTTGGATTGGGGTACATGTTGTGAAATTCACAAATAGTCGATAAAAAGTTCTTTTTTAAATCCTAATATAAAACATCCAGGACATCTGGAACACTATGAAAGACTGAATATAAGAATAATAGAAAGAGAGGAAAGAGAAATCAGCTCAATGCCTCAGAAAATAGTTTCAACTGAATCATAGAACATTTCCCTAATCTAAAGAAACACACACCTCTAAAGGTATAAGAACCATGTGGCTCACCAAGTAAATTGGACCAGAAAAGAAAGTTCTCTCACCCTATAATAACCAAAACAGACAAAACAAAGAAAGAATAATAAAAGTTGCAAGGGGGTGGAGAAGCAGACCTATTAGAATTACACCTAACTTTTCAATGAGACTGTAAAAGCCAGAAGGGCCTGGACATATGTGCTACAGACTCTAAAGTACTGTAGATGTCAACCCAGACTACTATACCCAGCAAAACTTTCAATCACCATAGATGGAGAAAGAATATTCCATGATAAAGTCAAATTTCAACAGTATCTATCCACGAAAACAGCATGTATAAGATACTAAAAGAAAAATTTCAACCTAAGAAGGTTAAATAAACTCATAAAAACACAAGGAACTATGTCACACAAGCAAAACTGAAAGAAGGGAAATACTCATAACACCACCATCATCAGGACTGTCTCCACCACCACCAACTCAAAGCAACATAACAGGAATCATTGCTCACAAATATCCCTCAATATCAATGGTCTTGCAAACTTTATATGCTTCAGTACAGGGGAATGCCAGGGCCAAGAAGTGGGAATGGGTGGGTAGGGGAGTGGGTAGGAGGGTATGGGGGACTTTTGGGATAGCATTGGAAATGTAAATGAGGAAAATACCTAATTAAAATTTTTTTTAAAAAAAGAGATGGAGAAGGATACATCATACTCATAGAAAGAAAAATCCACCAAGATGCTATTTCAATTCTCAACATCTATTTTCCAAACACAAGGGTACCAACTTTTTTAAAAAGAGAAAACACTACTACAGCATAAATCACATACTAGCCCTCACACATTAATAGATAGAGACTTCAACACCCACTCTCACCAATGAACAGGTAATCCAGACAAAAAATCTAAATAGAGAAATACTGCTAAACAATAGCTAACAGATTTTATAAACCAAGAGGACTTAATAGATATTTACAGAGCATTTTACCCAAACACAGAAGATTTCACATTCTATGCAACACTTTATGGAACTCTCTCCAAAATTGACCACATATTCAGACACAAAAGAAGTCTAAACAGATAATTGAAATAACTCCCTTCATCCTACCAGACCCCCATGGATTAAAACTGTATATCAACAGCAACAGAAAGCTTACAAACTAAGGAAAACTGAACAACTATCTGATGACTAAAAAATGTTTCAAGATATAAATAAAGAAAAAAGGAACTAAAGACTCAATAAAAACGACTACACAGAATACCCAAATTATGGGACACAATGAAAGTGGTGCTAAAAGGAAAGATGATAGTACTAGCTGCCTACAAAAAAAAAAAAAACAAAAACAAAAAAAAAAGAAAGAAAGAAAAGAAAAGAAAAGAAAAGAAAAGAAAAGAAAAAGAGAGATCTCATGTAAGCAACTTATAACATACCTGAAAGCTCTAGAACAAAAAGAAGTTAGCATAATCAAGACAAGTAGACAGGAAGAAATAATTAAGATGAGGGCTGAACCCAAGGAACTGAAGGGGTCTAACCAGTACCCCCAGACCTCATATCTCTGGCTGCATATGTAGCAGAAGATGGCCTAGTAGGCCATCACTGGGAAGAGAGGCCCCTTGGTATTGCAAACTTTATATGTCCCAGTACAGGGGAATGCCAGGGCCAAGAAGTGGGAGTGGGTGGGTAGGGGAGCAGGGCAGGGGGAGGTATAGGGAACTTTCGGGATAGCATTTGAAATGTATATAAAGAATATATCTTTAAAAAAAATAAAAAAATAAAGATGAGGGCTGAAGCCAGGCATGGTGGCGCATGCCTTTAATCCCAGAACTAGAGAAGCAGAGGCAGGTGGACTTCTGAGTTCGAGGACAGCCAGGTCTGCAAAGTGAGTTCCAGGATAGCCAGGGCTATACAGAGAAACCCTGTCTCGAAAAACAAACAAAAACAAACAACAACAACAACAAAACAAAAAAGATGAGGGCTGAAATCAATAAAATAGAAAGAAAAGGAACAATACAAAGAATCAATGAAACAAAGAATTGGTTCTTTAAGAACATCAATAACCTAGAGAGACCTTTATCCAAAGTAACTAAAAGACAGAGAGAATATTCAAATTAACAAAATCAGAAAAAAAGGGGAGGGTATAATAGACAGAGAATCATAAGGACATACTTTAAAAACTTGTAATTCACAGAATTGAAAAGTGTAAAAGAAATTTGTGATAGTACCACTTACCAAAGTTAAGTCAAGATCAGATAAACAATTTAAATAGACCTACGACCCTTAGTGAAATAGAATCAGTCATTGAAATTTTCCCATGCAACAAAGCTCAAGGTCCGATGGTATTAGTGTAGAATTCTACCATCTTTTAAAGAAAAGATGCCACCAATACTTATTCCTCAAATTATTCCACAAAATAGGACCAAACATTGCCTAATTCATTTTATGAAGCCATAGTCACCTTGATCCTCAAACCAAATAAAGGCTCAACAAAGTAAAAGAATTACAGACCAATTTCCCTTAAGAGCATAGATGCAAAAATACTAAATAAGATACTTACAAACCACATGCAAAACATATCCAAAAGGTCATCTACCATGATCAAGCAGGCTTCATCCAAGAGATAGAGAGATGGTTCAATAGTCTAAAATCAGTAACTGTAATCCATCATATAAACAAAGAAAGGGAAAAAAGCGCACAATCATCTTATTAGCCTTCGACAAAATCCAACGCCAGCTTATCATAAAAGTTCTGGAAATATAAGGATTACATAGATATACCAATAGCCAACATCAAATTAAATGGAAAAAAACTTAAAAATGTTCCACTAAAGTCAGGAATAAGACAAGGTTGTCCAATCTCTTATATACATTCAAAATAGTATTTTAAATTTTAGCTCCATCAATAAGGCAAGTAAAGGATCAAGGAGATACAAGTTATATAGGAAGAAGTCAAAGTTTTGTTGTTTGCAGATGAGATATATAAGTGACCCTAACATTCCGCCAGGGGTCATGTACAGCTTAGAAAAACACTTGCCAGAAAGTGGCTGGAAAAATTAACTCAAAAAAAAAAAAAGTCAGTGGCCCTCTGATATACAAATGACAAGTGTATTGAGAAAGAAATAAGGGAAACACCAACTTTCACAATAGTCTCAGCTAATATAAGATATCTTGGGGTAACACTATACAAGCTAACTTTCACTCTAACAAGTAAAACACTTATATTATTAAAATTTTCAAGTCTTTGAATGCAGAAAATGAAGAAGATATCAGAAGATGGAACGATTTCTCATGTGCACAGATCAGCAGAATTAACATAGGAAAACTGACTCCACTGCCAAAAACAATCTGAAGATTCAATGCACACACCACCAGAGTTCCAGTATAATTAGTTGTGTTCTTGAAAGTATAATTCTCAACTTCATATAGAAAATCAGAGCAAACAAACAAACATCACCCAGGATAGCTACAACAATTCTGAACACTGAAGAACTGCTAGAGGTATCAACACCCCTGATTTAAAGTTGTCCTACAGATCTATGCATGGTGTTGGCATAGACAATGTTGATCTGTTAAATTATATTGAAGACTCAAATATAAACCAAACTTCTGATTTTGTATAAAGACATGAGAAATACATACCTCAATAAAGAGGGCATCTTCAACAATAGTTCTGGTCAAATTGGATGTCTGTCTGTATACAAATAAATCCATATTTATCACCCTGTACAAAACTCAAGTCCAAGCAGATCAAAGACCTCAACAGAGAAAAGATAGACTGAACCTAATAAAAGAAAAAGTGGGGAACAGCCTTGAATTCATAGGCACAGAAAACAACTTTCTAAACAGAGCACAGATAGCTCAGGCATTAAGATCAGCAATTAATAAATGGGACCGCATGAACCTGAAAAGCTTTTGTGAGGCAAAGGACACTGTCAATTGGACAATGTCCAGCCTACAGAATGAAAAAATATTTTAGCCAAGTCTACATCTTATAGAGGACTCATATCCAAAATTAAAAAAAAAAAACCTCAAGAAACTAGAAAAACAAAATATTACAATTAAAAAACAGAATTCTCAATATAAGAATCTCAAGTGGCTGAGAAACACTTCAGAAAATGTTCAGCATTGTTATCCATCAGGAAAATGCAAATCAAAACTACTTTAAAATACCATCTTATGCCTGTAAAAGTGATAGGATGGGGAACAAGGGGAGTACTCCTCAATTGATGCCAGGAGTGCAAACTTGTACAGCCACTATGGAAATCAATATGGTGGTACCTCACTCAGAAAGCTGAAAATCAATCTGCATCAAAACCAAACTACACTTCTCTTGAGCATGCACTCAAAGGATTCTTCATCCTATCACAAGGACCCTTACTCCACCATAATCATTTCAGCTTTATTCATAGTAGCCAGAAATCTGAAACAACCTAGGTGTCCCTCAGTAAGAAAATGGATTTTACATTTTGTGTATGTTTACACAATGGAATATTACCCAACTGTTTAAAAATGATATCATGAAATTTGCAGGCAAATAGATGGAACTAGAAAAAATAAGTCATCCTGAATGAGGTAACCCAGACCCAGAAAGACAAATATGGTATATTCACTTATAAGTGGATATTAGGTAAAGCTACAATACATAGACTAAAAGAGGTTAGATAGAGAAGAGAGGTTGGTGTGTGTGTGTGTGTGTATGGGGGTGGGGGGTCACATGTGGATATAGCAACTCAATTAGCCATCTCTTGTAGTCAATTGAGTTGCAATCAATTGAGTTGGCCAAGAAGATCCCATGAAAATTTCCAAACAACGCAGGCTGATGCTAAGAGAAAACGTTCCACTCTATAAATGTACAGAGTAGCCCCATTGTCAAGGACAACACCCATATAAGTCATTGAACATGGAGCAGTTGAGCTGGTGCCCACATGGAGCCTTTACCCCTATGTTCTAGCCTCCTTAGTGCAGAAAGGTACTCTGCAGCCTACTGAAAGAGAAATGGGGACACTAACCCAACCACAAAACCTTTGACCTACAATAGGTCCTGCCTACAACATATGCCAGGGCAATGGAGGTTCAAAATTTATGTATGTGACCAACCAATATCGTATTTGACTCAAGGTCCACTTCCACAAGAAGAAACTCATACCCAACACTACTTGTATAACCAAACACCAGACACTAAATAGCCCAAAGCCCTGGGGTAAAACCAAGCACCAGTGGTAAAAAAGGAAAGAGAGAAAGAAAGGAAGGAAGGAAGGAAGGAAGGAAGGAAGGAAGGAAGGAAGGAAGGAAAGAAAGAAAGAAAGAAAGAAAGAAAGAAAGAAAGAAAGAAAGAAAGAAAGAAAGAAAGAAAGAAAGAAAGAAAGAAAGAAAGAAAGAAAGAAGGAACAGAACTCCTAATGATAATATGCTATACTCAGAGATGAATACCTTATCCAGGAACCATCAAAGAGGCTTCCTCTGGCAGCAGATGGGAACCGATGCAGAGAACCACAGCCAGACTTACTCGAGAGAGACTCTATATTAGAGGTCTCCATCAAATCCCTCCTCTCAGAGCTCAGAGAATCCTGTAGAAGAAGAGGAAGATTGTAAGAGTCAGAGACGATAGAGGATACCAGGAGAGCATGGCCTTCTGAATCAACTACACAACGTGCATATGAGCTTACAGAAACTGAAGCACCAAGCACAGGGCAAAGCTGGGTCTACACCAAGTTCTCTGCATAAATATTATAGCTATTAGCTTAGTATGTTTATGAGACTCCTGACTTTGAGAACAAGTGGATCTCTGATTCTTCTGCCTGCTTTTATGACACTTCCTCCTGTTGGGTTGCTGTGTCCAACTGCAGTATGAAAATTTATTATGTTTTATTTTGATATGTTTGGTTGTTATCTCTTAGAAGCCTGTTCTTTTCTAATGATAGACAGGAAGGGAGTAGATCCAGAGAAAAGAAGAGGTGGAGAGGAACTAGGAGGAGTACAAGGACGAGAAAGTATAATCAGGGTATATTGTATAAAAAAAGACTCTATTTTCAATAAAATATAAATAAATAAATAAATATTGAAAATTAATGACCTCAATAATTGAAATAATAACAAAATACCCATACTGTTATAATAGCATCATAAGGTAATAGAAGAAATTATTGCTCCACTGAAAAAGAACTAACATTCTCTTCCAAGTGCCATTATTGTGGATATAAGTTGAAGAAATTTGGGGATTTTAGTTAAATACAAAGTATAAAGGAATCATTAAACAAGGCCTCTTCAGCCCAATGTGTGCCTCCAGCAGCCTATGCACAACATATATTTTTTAAATCATTAATAGTATTCCAAATGGTTCTTTTCTCATTTTCACTTTGACTATGTGCAGAAAAGGAAAGTAAGATATGCCTAAAACTAAATTTATGAAGCATTTATTGATTGTGTTCTCTATAGAAGATATTACTTCAGCGAAGAGCCTGAGATCTTCATGATATTTAATTGCAAGTGGCTCCAGGGATGAGACACAGCCACATCTCCATTGTTTCCTCACTTAGATAGAATGGGTTTGGAAGAGATATTGTATTAGTCAACCGTTGCTGTGTCATAAGCAACTCCAGAACAATTTTCACTTATTCTCACATGTGTGTGTTGCTGGCAAGCGTGGAACCAGTTGATCTGTGGGAGCTAAGCTGAACTGGGCTCAGCTCCAAGGTTGTGAGTGGTGGAGGGCTGGTCATGTGTCTTTTATCCTTCCCGGATGAGAATATTGTTTGGAACTCACTGTTCTGGCAAACAGCACATGTGCAGGAGGGCAAGGCCATCAGGCAGGTTCATCCCAAGTCTCTGTGCCAACATCCCACAAGCAAAAGCAAGCCACCTGCCTGAAACTGAAGTCAAACAATCAAATAATGCTCTCTCGCTAATGCGAGGGACCATGAAGTCACACAGCAAGCCACGTAGATGTCTGGCAGGATAGTGAAGAATGGACACTAGCAAGTTAATATTCCATAGATGCTTGCTTTCTACATCCATACTTTGTGCTTAAAGTTAGAGTAACAATCATCATATTCAAGTGACATGTACCATTTCTTAGAAATTTAAACTAATATTTCTCTAAGATTTCCAAGTTATCACCTATGATTTAGGCGGTACAAATTTCTCCACTAACCTTAATTTCTGTCGGTGAATTTCAACCAAAAGTTCGTTACACATGTAGGACCACAGAAATTCCCAATTAAAGAAGACCTAGTAAAAGTTAATCCACACACTCAATGTACCTGCCTGATGCCTATTATTTAATACACACTTGAAAGAGAAGCCACAGTTGCTGCCAGTGTTCTCAGAGACCGGTGTTTTGTGGGCAATACTTGCCGATTGGGTTCCACTCAATCTTTTCTCAGCTTGTGAGCTTCCTCTCATTCAGAGGTTCAAGTTTCTATCCTGCATGCTTGATGTTTGCTTGGTATCGTAATTGTTTGGAAACCAGGGCAACCATAAGGGATGCAGGAGTGTGGCAAGTCCAAGTTACCACATGCATCCTCCGTGTAGTCATAGAGTGAAAAATGCAGTAGCTTCAAGCAGGTCTTTAGTCATCCAGGCCTTTCATAATCATAATAACAATCATCAATGAAAAACTGTTTTTATTAAATGCTTTCTACTGCCAGGCACTGTAATTAATAGTATCCATACTCTTAATAGGGATCACTGATTCTCATAGCCACTAAATGGCTTGAAATTAGATCTCTTTAATAAGTAGGAAGTCGGGATCTCGAGATAGCTACTAGTAATATAGAACTGTTATGCAGTTGAAAATTTAACGTGGATGCCTATATCGTTACTGTAGTTCTGTAAATGACACTTTGATGTCTCTGTGACTTGTCTAAAGTTGACTTCTTTATTGATCTTTTTATTTGATATATTAAAGGATTGAATTCAAGAGTTGCAATTCACCTAAAACATTTGAAGACTGAAAAGTCGAGAAAGAATCATCAGCAAGTGAGGCCTGCTAGTGTCGCTGGTAACCCCCAATTCTCAGGAGGTGAATCAGAAGGATCAGAAGCTCGTGGCCTGCCTAGACACCGTGGTAACATTCTGTCTCAAAATAAAAAGTACCAATAGTGTTCTAGAGATGGACTTTGGTGAGGAACACAAACATTTGAAGCCCTTGGTTCAATTCTCAGTACCCATGGAAAAAGGGAAAAAGCAATACTTTGACTCCCATGGAGGTGGGATATAATAGATCATCTACTATGTAAGGAAAAATGGAAATCAAATTTTCAGGAGAGCTAAAAATCCCTCTGTGAAGAGTGATGTTTCCCCAGTATAAATATGTCAGAAGAAAGCAACTGGGAAGGAAGTACGAATGGAAAGAAGAATAGACATAGGGGTCACATAATAAATATGCCAACATGGAACAAATCTAATGAGTAAGAGGGACAGGCAATATGTACAAGCACTGGAGAGCAAGGACTTGAAGCCACTGGCTTCAGGTCAGACCCCAATACCTCTTCTACGTGCTCTTCTGACCTTTGACAAGTTGCTTAGTCTCTGCACCCAGCCATTACTCAGTTTTCTCTCCTGTACGGTCATGATCATGTTGGTATATTCTAGTCTGAGGATTTGCAGGTTAAAAGGAATGAGTGCTTCTGAAAAATTAAAGCAGTGACAGGCAGAGCATTACGTTTAGGGGATGTCATTCCTTATTAGCCATGTGATATTTGTAGAGTCTGCAGTTGGGTGGAATTGTCATTTTATACCCCATGCCGACCCCCTTTTCCATGATGTGTACCCATACTCTGTGTGTCCACAATGGAACCTCCCATTGGGTCACAAAGAGGACTCATTCTCAATGGATCTAACAGCTTCTGGCCTCCTAGCTGTAACAGGTTCTGACCATACCACGGTCTTTTCTTCCCCCAAAACAAAACAAAACAAAACAAGCAAACAAACCAAACCTGTGGAACCCTGACACCATAAGAACAGAAAGTCAATTAAACTCAGAATGCAAATGGTTAACAACCAGACTCCCCAGACCCCCCTTTTTCTGGAACCTTAGTTCTATTTCCCCAAAACAACCACCACCTTGCATACCATTATGAGAGCTAAGTGAGACAAACAAAGATGGCTGGCCCAGTGACTGACACATAATAGCAAGCTTTTAAATAGTCCTTTAAAAGTTAAGATTAGCCTCAGTAAGCACTGCTAGATGACTAATGACTTAAAATAAAAAATCAAAGTAGGAGTTGGGGAATTAGCTCTCTCAGTATTCCACTGTTGCCTTTACCAAATCCTCTGATTCATTCCTGCCGTCCATGTTTGCTTTTTATGAGGTAGATAGGTCAGGAAAGCATGGCTCTCATATCGGAGTACGGTGCGGATTATAGTACTCACTATTAATAGCTAGCTTCAAATATGTAAGAAAATTGACTCCTGGTCCATTTCAAGAGGCTCAGACTCCAGAAAGCTGAATCTTAATTTATTTCTGCGTGTCAGGAGGAGATCACCTCCATGGTAGTCATTAAAATCATTTAAGTTCTCATGACAGAAGGGGGCTTTCCAGATGTACTCCTGTGTCATTAAATAAGCACCTATGTGGTGTCACCAGAGGTAAAAAGACTTAAAGGCACTATGAAAAGAAAGAAGAGCAAAGGCACCCGCATAAAAATTAATCATATCAAGCCTGTTAGTTAGGTACAGATCCACAACCTTCACCATCCCTGGTGACTATACCACGAAGGGAATGAGGGAGTCATTTGCAGAGGCCAATGGTGTGCGGAGTACCAGGCTCGAAACAAAGCTTCCTTGGAGCTCCGCCTGTGATGCTGCACTGTGCTCACGGCAGGACAGCTAATTTCTCACACCAATCAATCAATCCATTGCCAGAAACGCTGAGGAGGGGAATGCAAATCCCTCCTGCACACTCTCTTGTCTTTCCCAGATCCTAAAGCTTGACACTGAAAATGATTTGCAAGCTCAGGCCATCTCCGGGATGCTGGGAGTTTCCTCTCCTGTCACCCTTTGTTCCTTCAATCCTAGAGGGATCCTCCAATCAGACAGGAAATGTGTGGCAGCCCATCTGTGTCTTGTTGCAGGAAGAACAAGTGTTGCTGAGTCTCCTGAGCTTGAACTCACACATTCCATCTCCTAAGAAAGTTTTTTAAATAGTCCTGAGTAATTCAGTCCTTTGTTCTCTAGACCAGTTTAGGGCACAGTCTTCAGGGATGCATTGGCTATAAACTGCTGAGTTGCATACAGTGGGCCCTAAATCACACATCTTTCGGGGAGGGAGCATGGTATGAATATTTCTTCAGCACAACTTTTGGGATGATAGTCTCTGTTTTTAGCTCATAGCATTAGTTCTGATATGAATTATGACAATCTATTTAATGGTCATATACTAGCCAATAGCGTGAACATGATCTAATCACATTGACACTAAGGGACTTAGAACTTTTCCTTTCAAACATAAAATACCAGCAAAATATTTTTAAAATAATAAGTCAAAAATCTATGCATATCTCTATGTCAAGCCGGGCATTCCCTGAGTAAACTCAGATGGTGAAAAGTATCTAAATGAACTAGTAATCATTCATTCACTTTCATCGTTAATAATTCATTTGCGTTCTTGTTGAGATGGGACTTAACAACAAGAAAGTCGGAGGTGCTGAAAGAGAAGAGCTGTGGGTTCAAACTGACAGCAAGAAGCCTGAAGGAACGCAGATATGCCTCTGGCCAGCATGGCAATGTTGTTCATAAGCTCAGCATAAGATCACTGGCTTCCCATCCCAACCCTAGGCAGTCTGTGAGCTAGAGTTTGCTGAGCTAACAGGGTCTTGCGTTTAGATCCTGCTTGTGACCTGAGCCAGGTACATTTCTACCACTGATCAACAGCACAGGTCACAGTAAAGAGCAGCCTTGAAGGGACCCATGACACCTCCCACAGCTCTGAGAGTGGGATGGTGTGATGAGCTGTAGCTTGGTAATGAAGACTATCCTGGAGGTAAGGCATTGAAAATGTGACCTCCACTTCATATATGTGGGTTTTCAAGTAGAAGTCAAAGATCTCCTCTCCACAGCATAACGCCAAGTGAAAAATTAAACAGGCTATCAGTACCAGCCTGGTCTGTTTGACCAGGGGAGTCTTTGATTATGGTGTAGATGTTTTCTTGACTCCTACATTCAAGAGCAAAACAGCCTCCATGCTCCTGTGGATTAATGTTTTTGGATACATGTCTGTGGTATGAAAAGCTTTAGCACATCAAACACTGATACAGGAGCATTTACCCTGCAGCAATGATATAATCAACAGAATAAACTCACAGGTTATTATGATTCAGATCAACAAGATAAAGTCCTTTATTTTCCAAATAAAGATATAACATTACTCTGCCGGAGCAAAACTAACTAAAAAGTCATCATCAGGAAAGAGCTTAGAACCCGCCCAAATAATTTCTCCTGAACCATCTCTCTGTCTGAGCCTCCCTCCCTCTCCTTTGTTTATCTTCCATTGTCTACAGTCGCCAGCAAGTAAACATCAATGCCTAAGCAGGAACAAAAGGAAACAGAAACATATATTTATGTAAACTTGTATTGATTCAACTAGGAAGGAACTCAGCAGCTTTCGACTTCCGAGTCACAAATCATTATGATCAGAAATGCCGATGTGCCAGGAATACATGAGAGCTTTCCCCCACCATCACCGTGAGGGCCCGTTGTGTAGCTGTAGTTAAGCTGGGAAACATTAAAAATAGTTTTCAGCCTCCACTTCTCCTGTGTTATTTTGGGGAACGGAGGACACAATGGTTGAGTCCTGGCTCATGCATTCCGCTCCACGTTCAGTCACATTTGGAAAAATCCAAGGGAGGCCACATCACCTTTCCAAACATGAGAAAACTCTGTTCTTCCCCAAGATGACCCGAAATGTTCTAATTATTGGTTATTCCCTCTGGTCGGTGATGCAGCCAACAAGCGCGTAGAGTTCAGTGAACCCACAAGCGCACAGCTGTTATCTTTGACTTGTGGCCAAAACAAAAATTGGAACAGAATTTACCCAGACAAGTGTAAAGGCTTCTGTTTAAAGCAGCTATTTTCTAAGCCAGATAAACAGCTTTGAAATGGAGAAGAAATGAATCCTTTTCAAAAATGCCTGAATCAAAGCGAGGTCAGCGTGCTGAAGACAAGATGTTAACGTAGATTGGCCACATGGATGCGCAGGCTCCCAAAGCCTCCACTTCCCTGGACTTCTTTGGTCAACAAGTTTTGTGTTTCAAAACCAACTTTCATCATTTGGCTATGTTTATTAGTTCCTTCAAGGGATACAACACAAACGGTCAACAAACTGCTCTGGGGGAAGCTCCTGCTAGCCAGCCACTGCATGGACCAGTGGCCTATTTTGGCCAATGGCATCAGAGTCTTCTGTGTGGAAATCCAGAAGAGGAAAGAAAACAAAGCAGGTTCCCTTTGAGTCAGTGTTTCTGGCCTTGGAATTTCTTCGAAGAGACATTAGCAAGTGCCTCATTTTTTATAAGTGGCAGAGGGCCTGGTAAGCAATGGCTGGTGGGAGAAACAGGAGGAAATCGCCCTCCTGTTCCTTACACAAACACTGTGTTCCTGTGTTAATCTGGCAATCCATCTTGCGATCACCAAACAGCACCGAGCGAGGAAGCAATTCACACTGCAATAGTGCTCCTCCGAGCTTTTCATAGCTTGATGCCTATTGCAGCTGCTTATATTGTACCAGCAGGTGGGTATAAAATAGCAGATTCCAGAGCCTACGGAAGCCGTGTCCCAGGGTAGAAGAGGAGATGATTTTTTTTCCAGTAGAGTGAATATGCATATCAATGTACCTGAATGGAGAGCTGGGTCCTGGTGAGCTGTCATCGGCAGCAAATCCATCTGCACTTCCATCTCAAGTGGTCTATTTCTGCGATAACAAGGCTTCTGCAGCAAAGGGTTGAAAAGCCTGCTTTTCTCAATTCCTGCGGGGCCGGCAGACCACATCTACAGTGCAGACAGCCTTGAGCCCAACAACTTCCCTTCATTTCCAAATTCTCCCTGCACTCTTCATTTGCAGCAGTCATAAAAAATAAAAATAAAAATAAAATAGAATCTCATCAGTTTTGAAGTCCTGGCTTTCGTGGATAATAAGCATCAGGTAGCCAGACAAGAAAGCTCGCTACTAAATGTAGGTGGCCATTCTAAAAATCCTCCGTCATTAAGGCAGTCAGCTGCATAATTGGGGTCAACTTCATACCCAATGGGCAGGGATAGTTATCAGAAGTCCATCAAGCAAATGGATGGAATGTCTCAAACCTACAAGCATCAGGCTCTTTCCAAAATAACAAGAAGTGACAGCTGAAGTCATGCTTAACAGAATCGGTTTTAAAATGTGAAATGGGGTTTAAATGTGGCACTGCCTTCCTATGGGGTGTGAATGAGGTTCAGAATCCAGGAGCAGAGATCCCTAGTAAAGCCAAGACCCTTGCTTTGTCATCTGTTTATGAGAACTAGTTATCTCTAGATAATACTTGAAAGAATGATGACGTGTGGACAACAGACAGGAGAGCCTTAGTGAACTTCTAAAGTGGCAGAAATGTTGTTTACCTGGCCGTCTGTTTATAACAGACAAGCAAAGAAATTATGTCTGCACTCCTTTTCAGTTCCAGAACCATAGATACTTGTTACTTGTTCCTTCTAAGAATTCATTGCTTTTTTTTATATATACAATTTTTTAATACTTGCGGGCCAGCACATATTTTCTGCAAAAAACCACAATGGGTTAAAAGTGTATGGATCACTCCATCTCTGTCACAACTACTTAACTCTGACATTTCACTTTAGCATGCTAGGCAACCACAGTTAATGAACAGCAAAATCGTGTGGCTGGGTTCAATAAATTATATTTACAAAATAGATTTAGGGTTAGCTCTAGGTTGTAGCCACAGTTTGAGGGTCCCTTTCTAAGATATTACATCTTGTGCAAGTCCCGTGAATTTTTATTTGCTTTCCTATATCTTGATAACCTGCTATAGATTGATGATTCTCTGATTACTTCATATTTCCAATGCCTGTGTCCTTGGGCTGGCCTCTCCTACAATGAATCTTATGGATGACATGAGTCTATCCTAAGGTTTTCTGTTGAAGTCCTGGCCCCTAAGAATGAAATCATATTGGAGATAAGGTGTTTTAAAGAGTGGAATGTGGCCATTACGATGGGCCTTGATTCTGAACAGCTACCGAACTTATAAAAGGAGAGACACCAAGAGTATACACACCCAGTAAAACCTATGTGAAGAGATGAGCATGTAGCCACCTGCAAGTCGGAGAAAGAGAAGCTTCAGAAAACATTAAGTCTACTAGCACCTTGCTCTTAAAAGTCTAGGATGGAAAACTATGAGAAAACCAATCTCTGTTGGATAAGCCCCCAAGACCTTACTAGTCTACCAGGACAGCTCTTGAAAAATCATGAAACCCAACCCTGGAAGAAACATGATTTTCTTGGGCCAATTGACAATAGCATCCATGATATTAACAAAGACTCAAAATGTATCCATGGCTGATCTTAAGGCCTCAACCAGCAACCTTATGTACATTCTTAGGTATTCTTCTAAGTGTTAAGACCTTTGTGGCCAGACATCTCACCATCTCAGGAGGCAAGCCAAACCCCAGATGACACTGTCTGGCTGACTGACAGCTCTCTACCAAGTGAATGAGGCAACCATACTGAGCTCTACAGACAAATCACACAGCTCAGACCAATCCAAAATTTCTGACCTGCGTAGAATGTTGTCATTATTGGCAACCACTACAGTATAAGTGGTTTCTTCCACACAGTAGATATTAAATATGTTATCTAACTAATTAACCATATTTTATCCACCCCAACACTAAGTCCACCCTATTCTTCTCCTTCTTACTTGGGTTCCATGAAAGCTACACTGTGTTCCCAATCTTCCTCTGCTTCTTCCACCCATTCAGTATTTCAGTCTGGCAGGTTATCCATTTACACCACCACTTTCTTCTAGGGAAGTGTATTTATTTCTATTGTAACAAAACCAAATACATATGACGTTAGCACAGTTCACATTCATCATTCCCCCATCTTTGATATTGGTCTGGCCTTGGTAAAAATCAAGGAACCAGGACTACATTACTTCAAGCATGCTTTGCAAGGGGGTGGGTGGGCTGTTTCTTTGTCTGATGTCACATCAAGCATAATTCCCATCCTTGCTATTGTAGGGCTGAGATACTGATTTCTTCGCTGGCAGTAGGCTAAGTCTCTTCATAGTGTCCAGAGCTCACCCCATCTTGGCTTACAGTTTCTTTCTTCCATGTTCAAAGCCAACAAAGATAGGTCAAAACCTTCTCATATTTGAGATTTTAATGTTTGCATTCATTCTTTTCTTCATCCATTACTGAATTCTAGTCAGGAAATAATTCTCTGCTTTTAAGATGTCATGTAATTTCCCCCACATACTTCCCTGGACTCCCAATAATCAAGGATAATTTTACTATCTCAGGATACACATAATGTATCCAGTTTTCAAAGTTCCTTTTTCGCATAGAATATTCCTGGAATATTTAGAGATTCAGATGCAGATATCATAAGACAGTGGGGCCATTGATTCTGCCCATCACAGTTCAATTTGTGACAGTGAAATCAGAGAGTTAGTTCTGACCAGTTCTCAGCCACAACAGAATTTTTAAAAGAATAACTGAAAATCCTTTGTGGCTAATTGGACTAGCAAGCTTCACAGTAGGCCAATAGCTCCGAATTGTTACTTGTCTTTATTGCAGTCTCCACCCACGTCTCCATACCTTGCCATCGCCATAGCTCTTTTCCACACTTGGTTGTAAATTATCCACCCGGTTCTCTAAATATGAGTTTTCAAGTCCCTGTGATCCCTACGTGTTGAGCTAATGAATTCTAACAGGTAGTCATTTTTCTATCCCAATTGCTTCAAACTCTTAAAAGCTGTCAAGCTTACATGTAAGATCCCATATCAGGAAAGTGCCAGGGTTATAAAAAATCATTCTAAGTTCCCATTCCTGTGTACTTAGAATTTTTTTTAAACTGCTTGATTGCAGTCTATTAAAGCTACCAGCAACCACTCTGTATTAGTTAGGATGCCTTCAGCTGCAAGTAAAAGAAACCCTGATTTAAACTGGCATGTGCGATATGAAAGATGACTAGTTCGCATTTCAGGAAGCACTGACTCAGATCACACTTCAGGGTTAGTTAATTCTGTGGCTCGGAAAAATAATCAATGCCCCTGTCTCATCCTCTCTCTACCCTGACATTCTCAGTACCATGAAGCTGGTCTCAAGATATTTACAGCTTTTCCTGGCTTGGGTACAGTTATAACCACATCCAAAGGAAGAAAGGCAATTGCCTCTTCACCAAGCTCTTGGTTATGAAGAAACGTTTTCCCAAAAGTTCCACAGTAGACATCCTCTATGCAAGTGGCTCTCAACCTGTGGGTTGCAGCCCCTTGGGAATCAGGCAACTCTTTCCCAAGGGTCTCATATCAAAATCCTGCATATCAGATATCTATATTATGATTCAATACAGTAGAAAACTTAACTTTATAAAGTATCAACTCACCATAACCTAAGAACTATTTTAAAGGGCCACAGCATTAGGAATGTTGAGAACCACTGCTCTATGTTTTCAGAAAAAGAATTGAGTTAATTTTAAGGTATAACAAGGAAATGTGATCCTCCTGCCTCTGCCCCCTTCAGCAACCAGTGCTATGGTGTACTCAAAAAAGGGCCCATCATGACTGCCCTCCAAAAGACCCAACTAGCAGCTGAAAGCATCAGATGCAGATATTTACACCCAACCAATGGACAGGAGCTGCTGACCCCTGTGGTTGAATTGGGGAAACGCTGGAAGAAACTGATGAGGAGGGCAACCCTATAGGAAGGCCAGCAGACTCAACTAACCTGGACCCGGGAGATCTCTCAGACACTGGGCCACCAACCAGGCAGCATACACCAGCTGATATGAGGCCCCCAACACATGTACAGCAGAGGATGGCCAGGTCTGTCAGTCAGAGAAGATGCACCTAATCCTCAAGAGACTTGAGGCCCCAGGGAGTGGGTAGTTCTAATGGGGTGGTGTGGGCGACATCCTCGTGGAGACAAGTGGAGGAGGTATGGGATGTGGAATAGTCAGAGGGTAGACCTGGAGGGGGATACATTCTGGACTGTACAAAAGGATTAAATAAAAAGAAAAGGTGTAAAAAAAACGGTTCCCACCTCGACCTTCAAGATAGGATGAACTCCTCAAGAAACAAAACAAACAAACAAACAAACAAACAAACATGTGGGGCTAAGCACAGACAGCCTGGTCTCTCCAGTCAAGCTGAGGTCTTGAACCTCGTGAGACCTGATGGGTGGCAATTTCCACCTACATGGGACAGAAGGCATTCCCTCATGTCTCCTGGACCCCTGGCTCCTGTCGAAGTTACCACCCCCACAAAAGAAGCATGTGGCTAGTAGTCATGTAGACAATGTCCCAAGATTCTGGCCTTCTGGCTAGACTCCGCCTCATAGTTACCTAGCAACAGCAAGATAACACAGCACACTATAAGAGGGGCCGCTTGGCCCCTCCTCACTCTTAAGCTTTTACTTTCCTTACTCTTTTTCTAAGCTTCTCTCTCTCTCTCTCTCTCTCTCTCTCTCTCTCTCTCTCTCTCTCTCTCTCTCTCTCTCTCTCTCTCTCTCTCTCTCTCTCTCTCTCTCTCTCTCCTCTCTTTTCCCCTGCCTTCCTACAATAAAGCTCTAAAACCATAGACTGTCTCTGTTCATCAAGGCCCTGACAAAAGACACTCAACTGTATGGGAACCACCCATCAACCCCTCTCTCTCTCTGCCCTCTTCCCTTATCTCTGGGGCCTAGTGCCGCCCGGGGGGGGGGGGCTATTCTGTTTTCAGCTCCTCCACTCTATCCAGTGTGGGATGCTGGAGACTGAGAACCTGGGGGCTGCCCCTGGTTCACCCCCCTCCGTGTGGGGTCAGTGGCTTCACACAGCCAGATGCCCATCTGGGGCCACATGTAAAGCATCTGGCAGTCCTCCCGCATCTGTCCGCCCAGAGCACAGGAACTCTGGCTGGACGCAGGCTCTCTCCCTCCCCCCTCTTCCCCTACACCCACAGCCTGCACAAACAAACAAACAAAACCAAGGGAATGTGAGCACCCAGCCCATTATTACCCCTTTCGACTACCAAGCACTCACAGCCTTCCCCAGCCTCCCTTGACCTCAATGGAAGTTGAATCTTTCTCCTTTGCTTCAATCACTTGATGGCTTGCTTTGCTATATGGACATTTTCCTCCCATAGCGTAGCATGTCAGTTTCCTTGTATTCACAATTCAAGTCTCTCTGACTACAGAGAGCCTAGCACATAAACGGTCCTCTAAATTTTTACTGATTAAATGAACAAGTTACAAACCCCTAGAACCAATCAGATCTCAGGCACCAAAGGTAAGATCCACGTTCTCCAAGCCATATGGCTCTGATAGAGAGGGTGGGTTGCTATATGGAAAACATAGATGCCAAATATAAATCGATATCCTCACTTAACTTTAGACAGATTATCTACTTATTGATTTTTATGAATATTTGCCCTCCCTACAATACTGGTTTTTTCCTTTAAGTTTTTTTTTTCCTTTTTTATTGGATATATTATTTATTTACTTTTCACATGTTATCCCCTTTCCCGGTTTCTCCTCTGCAAATCCCCTATTCCATCCCCCCTCCCTCTGCTTCTATGAGGGTGCTCACTCACCCACCCTAGCATTCTCCCACACTGGGGCATGGAGCCTTCACAGGATCAAGGGTCTCTCCTTCCATTGATGCCAGATAAGGCCATCCTCTGCTACATATGCAGCTGGAGCCATGGGTGCCTCCATGTGTACTCTTTGGTTAGTGGTTTAGTCTCTGGGAGCTCTGGAGGGCCTGGTTGGTTGCTATTGTTGTTCCTCCTATGGGGTTACAAACCCCTTCATATCCTTTAGGCCTTTCCCTAACTCCTCCTCCATTGGGGTCTCCATGCTCAGTTCAATGGTTGGCTACAAGCATCTACCTCTGTATTGCTCAGGCTCTGAAAAGCCTCTCGTGAGACAGCTATATCAGGCTCCTTTCAGTAAGCACTTCTTGGCATCAGCAAGATGTCTGGGTTTGGTGTCTGTATATGGGATGGATCCCTAAGTAGGTCAGTCTCTGGATGGCCTTTCCTTCAGTCTCTGCTCCACACTTTGTCTTTGAATTTCCTTTAAACAGGAGCAATTCTGGGTCAAAAATTTGGAGATGACTCAGTGGCCCCATCATTCAACCAGGTGCCTTACCTAACCTCTGAATATGGTCTCTACAGGTTCTCCCTCCCACCTTTTAGAAGGGTATTTCAGCTAATGTCATCCCCCACTGAATCCTCGGAGCCTCTGGTTTTCCTGGCATCTGAGACTTGCTGGTGGCTACCCCTAGTTTCCCATCCTCCATTGCTACACACCTCTGTTCAATTTCCTGACCCTTGGTCTATCATCCCTGTGTCCTTCCATACTTGACCCTTCCCCCCTCTCCCCTCCCTCTCCTCCCTTCCTCCCAAGTCCCTCCCACCCACTACCTCCTGTGAGTATTTTGTTTCCTTTTCTAAGGACTGAAGCATCCACACTTTGGTCTTCCTTCTTCTTGAGCTTCTTGTGGTCTGTGAATTGTATCTTGGGTATTTCGAACTTCTGGGCTAATATCCACTTATCAGTGAGTACATACCATGTGTGTTCTTTTGTGATTGGTTTACCTCACTCAGGATGATATTTTTTAGTTCCATCCATTTTCCTAAGAACTTCATGAATTCATTGTTTTTTTCCCCATTTTTTATTAGGTATTTAGCTCATTTACATTTCCAATGCTATACCAAAAGTCCCCCATACCCACCCACCCCCACTCCCCTACCCACCCACTCCCCCTTTTTGGCCCTGGCGTTCCCCTGTACTGGGGCATATAAAGTTTGCGTGTCCAATGGGCCTCTTTTTTCCAGTGATGGCCGACGATCCACCCCATAATCAGCATCCAAACGCTGACACCATTGCATACACTAGCAAGATTTTATTGAAAGGACCCAGATGTAGCTGTCTCTTGTGAGACTATGCTGGGGCCTAGCAAACACAGAAGTGGATGCTCACAGTCAGCTAATGGATGGATCACAGGGCTCCCAATGGAGGACCTAGAGAAAGAACCCAAGGAGCTAAAGGGATCTGCAACCCTATAGGTGGAACAACGATATGAACTAACCAGTACCCCGGAACTCTTGACTCTAGCTGCATATGAATTCATTGTTTTTAATAGATGAATAGTACTTCATTGTGTAAATGTGCCACATTTTCTGTATTTCTCTGTTGAGGGATATCTGGGTTCTTTCCAGCTTCTGGCTATTATAAATAAGGCTGCTATGAAGATAGAGGAGCATGTTTCCTTGTGATATGTTGGAGATTCTTTTGGGTATATACCCAGGAGTGGTATAGAGTTTAAGACTTTTGTAACACCACTAATATTGACACCTGGGGTAACTTGGGAAATAAAAGACTGAAACTTGGTTGTGTTGGACCTTTCAGCAGTTAAACTGGTCTTGAGTACTCTTTGATTCCAAAGAGTTCTAGTCTGATCAAAACAGAAGAATCATCTCTTCACAGATCCAATCATGCTACAATAGCATCCTTGTAACTCAAGATGATATAAATTAATCTTGTTTATTCCCAGCTCCAATATAATGATCAAATACTTCATTAAGAATCCTGGGGTTCTTGGCTGATTTGCTTTCATTGCAGAGCAGTGTTAGGGATAGATGGGTCATATTATCTACTTTAATTTTATTATATAAATAAATGTACTTATTTATTCAGCTCTGGTATGCATGCTTATAGTCTTTCACAATTTCTACCTCATAACCTTGTGAGAAACACACTTATTACCTATAGTTTATCTACATGGTTATATTAGTCTTAACAATATTCAGTCAAAATACTGTTTGCTCCAGTTCCTTAGTTGGTTTGTAATTAGGGTAGGTCCAGGTAAGCAAACTTTTAGGATCTGCCTTAGAGTTCTGCTTTTAGATGCTTAGCCTAAATGAGTATTGAATGTATATTGTGCCCAATTTTTACAAAACTAAAGCTCTTCATTTCAGCAGAATAGGCTTTACTCTTGAGTGTATTGTATTTATGCTTTATTATTTTTCTATACAATACTTTGGATGCCTGAGATGATCATTATAAATTTCTTTTTATTATTCTAAATTTGTATTATCCCCTTAAGTAGTATATTGGATTGCTATAGTTCACAACTTCTAGCTATAAAATACAAAGCAATAAAAAAATCTTTTAATTAATGTACAGATATGCAAAGTTTGTAATTAAATGCAAAGCTATAATTGGACCCAGTGCCCCATCTAACACAAAACAGTAATAGCAGTGAACTAGTAGTAACAAAGAATACTTAGGACATTCAGTTATTGAAGTTGAATGGTTATTTATAGTAACTTAAAGAAAAAGCAGTATTCTATAATGTGGTGAGGACAAATATTAATAAAACCAATAAGGAGAAAATCTGTCTCAATTTATCATTGCACAGGAGGATAAGTCTACTATACTCATGACACACTAAGGTGGGAGGATGAAGACAAATTTATGGATGTAGGGCTGAAAAAAACAACTAAGGCTGTTAGCCGTAATATACCCATATATGCCCCTACACACAGCCAAATACACACAAACACAAGTGCACATATGCACACCTCCATTACTGAGAGCCTTAAATTTCTACCGACATTTGATACAGCTCCACAAATTTTCATATAACTGGTCTGCATCTCTTCAAAAATGAAGTTGCTCTGTCCTTGTATATAATAATTTTAACTGTGCAATCCACTGACTAGCAAGTACATTTTTTATGAATAACTTAATAGTTTTTTTTTAATTAGTGATTTAGGAGTATCCCCATTGTTTCATGAAGTTAATTTTAGGATCTTTTTGATCAACGTTGCTTTCTTTTCCTCTGGTCTTCAGATGAAGTACTAGAGGTCAATAACCATCCACACAGTCCCCTAAGCTGGGGCAATCCATCATTCCTGTTTCTACACTGCGGCAATTCAGTTCATCAACAAGTCCTATTAGTTCTGTCCCCAGAGTGCCACTGCATTGATTCATCTACATTTCTTGGTCTCTAGAGCCACAGTGCTAATCCAGCAGGTTATCATCTATAACTGACAGCTATAGTTGCTCCCAGCTCTTCAACCTGCAACCAGTTTCCCCTACTTGAATCTGTCTTCTTCAATGGAACCCAGGTCAGTAATTTTTCACAAACACAAAAATGGCAGCCTTAGTCCTGTGTTTAAAGACTACTAAAGGTTTCTCATTTCTTTGTGAAGAAGGCATCATCTTGTTCTTGTCCCTTGGGGAACTCATCTAGCCAGATGCCCTGTTTCTTCTCCAAAATTAATACCCAACTCCTTTACAATTCTTGGGGTATTTCTTTCATCTTTAGAAACTTTGTCCATCCCTTCCTTTTGGAGACATCTGTTTAATTTTTACCCATCATTCATATCACCACTGAAATGTTGCTTCCCTTAAGAAACCTTTCCTGCCCCAACCTCATGCCATGTTATAAGGCAGGCACCCTGTGGGAAGCCGCAAACGACATTACAAGATGGCGCTGGCTACCACTGGCCACCGCCCATGATTATGGGTAAACAACCAATGTGCCCATGTGCATAAGAGTTTTTTGCCGAGTCACTGCCTGGCCCGATGCATATTAATGAGGTATTGGTAGCATAACCAATCAGGTATGGACACGTCACTCCTAGGCCTATATAAGCAGCACCATTTCTGGGCTCAGGGTCTTTCGCCTATGCAATCAATGCTCTCCCAATAAACGTGTGCAGAAGGATCCCATTGTGGTGTCGTTCTTGCTGGCAAGACAGGTGCTCACAGCACCTCTCATATATTCTTAACACAATTGACTTTTTTTTTTCTTTATTGTGCTGGTTATAATAGACATTTTATATTTGCCAGGATAATTACATAGTTAATTCTTTTCTTATAATTATGATTTCTTATAATTACTTCCCTTATTGGACTACCGTTGCAATTTCTCTAGTATCTTCAGCCCCTAACAGAGCTGGTACTCAGGACTTAGTAGTATTTATCAAATCCATACTAGGTAGAAGAAAAAAAACAGCCTGAAAACACAGACTGTTCATTTATGCCTTCTTTATCAGTCATCAACAGCAGGTGGAATAAAAACCTGGTCAGTCCACATGAATCTCCTATTGTGATCCCCAAAGTTCTGCTGTGCTCAAGACAGATGGAAACCCTGCAGCAACCTCACAAAATGCCTCTTAGCTATGACCTGCATACAAAGCAGAGAGCAGGAGAGAGCTGCGGAGCAGAGAGCCTGCAGCCTGTTGACATCCATAAAACAAGGCTAGCTCTGTCTTTGACCCTCTCAGGTCCAGTAAAACATGGTAAAGATGCAGAGAAAAGATAGGCTGATTTCTTGGGATGATTCCAGGCACTTAAATATATGATCAAATTTGAATGTGTGGCCATTCATCAGCCATCCTATATTACCTGATAATGTGTTATCATCTTTGCAACCTAAAAGAGCCCAGACTAAATGTTGCAACAGTGATTTTTCTTCTTTTCTGGCATTTCCAGGTGACACATCTCAGTGAGATAAAAATAAGGGCAATGTTTCCTGACCCTCTATTTTCAAGCTATATACACAAACACATGCATGACATGCACACACAGAGAGAGAAAGGGTGTGTGCATTTTTAAAAACTAAATCCACTAGCTGTAGACATTGAGGTTGATTCTATTTCCTGGCAGCCATAAACAGTGCAATTACAAAGACAGGTGTGCAAATATCTCTCTTTGCTGACTCAGAATTATTAGGGTGCCTGCCGAATTAGGAGGAGAGCCGAATCATATTATAGTTCTTTTTTTTTTTTTTTTTTTTTTAGTTTTTGAGTGATGTCCATAATGATTTCCACTGTAATCATACAAGTTTCCAGTCCCCCCCCCCCCAGCAATGAATAAAGGTTTCTCTTTTCCCACATTCTCATCAGAATTTGGTGTTCGGTATTTTCTTGAGCATAACCATTCTGACTAGTGAGAGATGGATTCTCAAAACCTTTACAATTTGTGTTTCAGTGAAGGGGAAGAACCTTGAGCACTCCTAAAAAACATTTCTTGTTGAAATCCTTTGTAGATTTTTAGATATTTATCCTCTGCCAGATATACAGTTGGCAAAAAATTTATTTTCTACTCCATAGACTGTGGTGTCTCTACTCTGCTGATCACTGCTTTGGCTGTACAGATATTTTTCAATTTGTGATCTCACTTACCAGTTCTCAGGGTTATTTCCTTCCTTCCTTTGTTGTTGTTGTTGTGGTGGTGGTGGTGTTGGTGGTGGTGGTGGTGGTTGTTTTCAAGACAGGGTTTATTTTGTGTACCTCTGGTCTAGCTCTGTAGACCAGTCTGGCCTCAAACTCACAGATATCTGCCTGCCTCTGCCTCCTGAGTGCTGGGATTGAAGGTATATACCATCATGCCTGACTGGGTTATTTCTATGTAGGAATCACTCTCAGAGAATCCTTGTTTATACTTGAATCTTGCAGTATCTTCACCAATATTCCAATTATAGTATTATTCACAGATCTACATAAACAGCCCGAAAATCCATATGGAAACACTAAAGGCCACAATTACTACCTTACCCCCTCCCCAACACACACACACACACACACACACACACACACACACACACACACACACACACACACACACACAGAAAAAAAAGCCCAGGCAGAATGAACAAAGCACTAGGTACCATGGTACCTAATCTCAATGTATAGTAGAGAGCCATAATAGAAAAAAAATGGACGCATAGATGAACAGAATAGAAATAAATACACAAATCTGCAACCACATAATCTTTGCAAGGGTGTCAAGAACAGCCTCTTTTCCACATCCCATATCTCTTACCTGTACAAAACCAAATCCAATAATTCTTAACAGTTCGACTCAGGCCTACTCATCTCCACACTTACTGTCAGATTCTCAGCCTTACTTTACTGAACTATAATAGTAGACTCCAAAACCATCTCATTGTCTCTATTCTGTCCTTCCTGAAATGGGTCTTCCAGAGTTCTTCTTTGTTCATGCTGTGTAAAGGACATACTTTGGAAGAAATAGCCAACTTCTTAGCATGCTATACAGGTAGCTCACAATCTAAAGAACACAGTTGTCCCTTGGTGATGAGGATGTCAAGCAGATACCCTTTGTGGGGCGTTAGTGGGTGTGTACATATAAACCTGTTGAAAAGCAAATCAGAAACAAAAACAATGTTTAGAAATAATCGATAAATCATCCTAGCAAGAATTCAGTAAGTGTTCAATAACCAAATGGTAAATGAGTAAATTAGCAGAACACGCAATCACTTGTTTATTCTTGGTTGCCCTTCAGAACTAGAAGATAAAATCAAGCTGGAGCTGAACTGGAAGCTTTCTCCCTATTGGCTCTCTTTCCTAATGTGGGAAGTTGTTATGCAGGCAGCTAAGGGACCATGATCTTTGCATGCTGTAGTAGTTCTAGGCCAAACGGTCTTCTTTTTTTTTCTTAGAAGCTCTTTTTTATTTGTCCTCTCAGAAATCTGCACATCACGGCAGAACATCAAGTCACCACAGATCTACTCCTTTGGCTTTTTTGCCAGCACCAACATTGGTCTTGCAGTCCCCCTGACCGTCTTCATTCTATTCTTGCATTCCTTTCACTGTTTTCGGGAGGTCTTTTTCTTCTTGTAAAGGCCCTGTCTTGCCAAAGTGTATTCTAACTATTTATCTTTAGAGCCAGCCATGGTGACATATACCTTCAATCTCAGCACTTGGGAGGAAGAGACAAGGGGAGTTCTGCATTCAAGGCCAGCCTGGTGTACATGGTGAATTCCAGGACAACCAAAGCTACATAGAGAGAAAGACCCTGTCTTGAAAAAAAAACTAAATGAATAAACGGATATTGATGTTTAAGCCAACAGATAAGTGCTGCTCTTAGCCTTGGTCAGAAAAAGTTCTTAATCCAGTACATGATGGTTAATAAGAGAATCATAGCTATTTAAGGTACTGAGAATAAGTGAATGTTGAGTGTTCTACCCTTAGCAAGACATGAATATGAATCTCTCTATAGATGGGGGACATTACAGAAAAAGGAACAGACAAATATGAGTTCCACTATGGAGAGGCATTTTTGTCTTTGACCTTGCCATTACATATATGAATTCACAAGCAGTCATGGTTGCTAACACAGTAGCTATACGAGTCTGTGCTCATCAACATTTTATTCATGGATTTAGGGAAAGAGCGTATAAGGTCTTGTCCTTATCAAAGATCCATGAGTAGTCAGTGACTGCTGGGGACAAGGAGACACGGTCTTCAATGGTATAACTACTGGTGAGTTGCTCAGTCTTCAATGATAGCTCTGACTATGCCAACGTGAGCAGCTCTAGGTAGCCTCAGTAGATCACAAGTCAAAAGAGTGAGGAAGATGGGGAAGGTGTAAGCAGAACCAGAATGTATTATATACATTATAAAATCATCAACTTATAAGTTAAAATAAATCTAATGTAAAAACAAAAGATAAGCTGACTCGCATCTCATTATGGAGATAATCCAACACAGTTGAGCTCCTATCCCTGAGTACTGGTTGGTAAGAAAGTACTGCAGGCCTTCAATCCTCCAAAGACAAATTTCTAGGTTGGTGATTTGCAGTTGAAAGCATATGGGCTGTGGGATTTCTTTCTTTCTTTACTATTTTTATGTCTATTGGGAATGTTTATTGCCTATTGCTACAGAAGCCATTTGTCTATTGGGAATGATTTGGGCACTACTTCTTTTTTGAAGTCTTCCATAATAGATAGCCACCAAGTAAGGACTGCATAGCACTCAGTGGAATCTCAAGTTATGAGTGATGTGCCCTGGGTAGCTTACTGATGATGAAAAGATTATCTAATGATACATATAGACATGTTGATTAGTAATGCTCTTTTAGTTAGCCATTCACTGTATTACCTAGGCTTGCTGAAATAGTGCTACAACTTTTGTGACCTATAAGGATTATGAGAACGCAACTATCCTGCATGTCATAAGTGACATACCCCATCACTACCAGAGACACTACAGAATGTGTGCTGTGAAAAGATATCTCTGAATCATGTAACAACATCCAAAACAGCCAAGAATTCCATTATGAAATCTTTCATTGTTATTTATGTAAACCCAGCCAACAAGCTATTGATGTTATTAGTCTCCTCTACCACTGGAGGGCAAAGAATGCCCCTTTTAAGTTGACAACAAGGTACCTAAATTTGGGGAAAGCAATGAAAGACTGAAAAAAGCAAGCATTTTATCAAAACTATGAGCTATAGTTACAGAATACTTACTGTTTACAAAAATCTGCCACAGAGGAAAGATACAGCCACAACTTTTAGCCCCAAAATCCTAACCTCCTGCCTGTAGTGAAGAAATGAATTACTTCCATAATTATGGTCAGAAAACGAGATTTTTCAAAATATGGACTATAATCGCACACTGCTTATTGTTCCCCAAAAATCTTTCACTGTAGCAGGATATAACTGCAGTATTAACCTCAAGGCCCAAAATTATGTCAATGATGCAAAAATATAATCTCCTTTTGGTAATAATGGCCAGAAAAGAACTTTAAAAAAAAGAAATACAGAAGCCATTTGTTACAATTTAGACTATTTATTTTTATTTCTTACTGATCTAGAATTCATAAAAAATAATACCATTGGCTTATCTATATAAGATATAGAAAACAAAGTGAGATGCTGATTATAGTGCCTAGTACAGAGTATAGAATGGCCACTAATGATGGTGCTGTATTGTTTATTTTTAATATTTTTGTTATTCTTTTTTGAGATTTTATTCCTGAGTACTGTATTTACATCATTACCACTTTCCTCCATTGCTTTTGTTATTGAATCACTGTCTCTTATTCATAGTTTAGTACAGATAGAACCAGAGACTAGGCACCACACATAGGTTCACCCACATGCACACACGCATATATAAAAAGCTTTTTTTTGAATTTACTACGCCACCACATTCACCTAGAACCCCTGTAAACTAGGCACAATTGTGAAAATGTCATAAAAATTAACATAACACTACAATTAGCAGGTAAATGTCCCTTAGTAGTCAATTATAGATTTGAACCTGGAATTCTGCTTTCAGTCTCTGAGGTTCTTGAACTTTGTGAGGTTAACAGAAAGACACCTAAAGGTTTGGGAGTTAGAAATATAACCCAGGCTAGGAGACAAGATGTACATCACAGGAAACTCTATTACAGATTGTCCACATCCAAGAACACACACAAAGGATAGAGCTGTCAAGCAATTTGTTTTGTTTGTGGTAATGACTTGCAAAATTTGTCCCTTTGTTTTATCATCCTTGAAAATTGAATTGTAAGTATTCATTAGCCTACATTCATGACTTATCCTTTACTGGTCCAGTGCAAAATGCCAGCACATCACGGTATATTATAAAGCTCAAGTTTTTCTTCAAATTTGTCGCACTTGTTCCAAAGGAGAAGTGAGATTCTGACAAGCATGGGTTGATTTCCCATTATGTTTCTCAGCTTCTTGGCTCAATAAGCTAGACCTTCAGCAGTGCCAAGCATACGTTGACTGCCCTGAATCACCCAAGGTATGCTGGAGGCCTTAGGAGACCATATGTTAGGCATCTGACATATGTTAAAAAGGAGCTGGTCATATTTCTGAAACGGATTTCCATAATGGAGCTTCGCAGTGCTAGAATTAGCCCTGTAGCTCATCATGTTTAATTCATGCTTAATTACATTTGAATCTGTGAACTTTTCCACAAAGCCTTCACGGTTACACCTCCTTGGTGGTAGTGCACTTGCTGAGGGTTTTTTTTTTCTTCTTAAAACACAAATGTCAATGCCTTGTGAAATTTCACAATTATACTCTTCACTGTCATTTTTCATCCAGCCATGAATCAACATAATTTGATGATAGCTGTACAATTATGAAAATATTATCAAGTAGACATCACCCTTGTGAACCTCATGCTAAGCATTATTGTAATGAAGCCAGTGAAAAGTCATGAAATTCCTAGCCAGCCTGAACTTAACAGAACATGAAGTCATTTAACTTAATTGAAAGTGTTAGCACTGAGTCTACTCAGTGATAGAAGTTCCATACAAATTAGAGCTGCTTAGGGAAGGGTTGCCTCGTGGTTGCCTTTTACACAGAGCAGACACAACTACCAGATTGACAGTGGCATTTCATATTCCCTCATCTTCCTTCCCTGAGAACCATCTGATTATCTCCTGCTGTCTTGTTGAAATGAAGTCCCACAAAGCCGCACATCAGCAAGTCATAGAATCATAACTGAAAAGAAATGTACAAATTAACTAATCCCTACATCTTTTTGTGGACTTTTCTTGAATCACAACTACACAACAACCGAGGGAAATTGGAACTCCAGTGTTTTGATGTCCCAGCCATAAGACTGCTTTATGTGAGTACCAGAGTGCTGTATTTCAGTAGCTAAGGTTTACAAGTTTGTTTTTTGTTTTGTTTTGGCAGTGTTTGAGACAGTTCTTACTATGGACTGCTGGCTGGCCTAAAACTCACTCTGTAGATCAGGATAGCCTTGACTATGCCTGCTTCTAGCTTCTGAGTGCTAAGATTAAAGTCATGCATCACATCATCCAGTTAAATTAAATTGTTTGTTTGTTTTTGTTTTGTTTATTTTATTATTATTATTTATTCATTTTACATCCCAACCACAGCCTCCCTCCCCTGACTCTTCTCAGTCCCACCCTTACAAATCCTTCCCCTCATTGCCCCAATCCCTCCTTCACATAGAAGGGAACCACCCCACCTTGTGGATTCTGGTCCCAGCAGGTCTAGCCACAAGCTCTTCCACTGAGACCCATCCAGGCAGTCCAAGAAAGGGGGAAGGAGATCCAATGGCAGGGAACAGAAACTGAGACAGCCCCCATTCCACTTGTTAAGAGAACTGCATGAACACCAAGCTACATATTTGCTACAGATGTGTAGGGGGTCTAGGTCCAGCTCCTGCATGCATCCTGGTTGGAAGACTTAAGTTTTACTTCTAAGAAATGCAACACCCAGGGGCCACACTTTATTTCTGTCACCCAAAAGCTCATTGTTACTGTTTTGGTTTTGTGTCAGAAAATCTCGTTTTTCGAGGTTCTTTTCTTTAGACATTTACACCATTGACTTTACAGATGAATATTTTTAGAAAATGAAACTAGTTTTTTATATACACCAGAAGATAAACTATAAAATGTTTCAGAATCCATTAGCATAGATTTCAAGTCACAAGTCAGAGCCTGAGTGAACAGGATAGAGAATAATATTTGATCGAGGAAAGTAAGAAAAGAAGGAAGGAGACATTGCATGCAGAGAAGAATGCTGGGCGCTAGGATTCTGGAAGTCCAGATAGTGGACAAGCTCCAGAGAGGCAGAACTCCGTACTTGCAATGGGTTTTGAAAAAAAATGTGAATGAAAGGTTCCCAAAAGAAGCATGGAATGGTGACTAATGCATACACACTAGGACCTATGACTAATGGCCCATCCTCAAGTTTCCTTCTTTGGAGAATTATACATCTGAAAGATATCTCCCTTTTTTACACCATTTATATGCAGAAAAGGTAAGAAAATTTGTGTGTCTTCCTAAATAGGTTTGCTTGCTTGCCTGGTGTCTTCTTTGGGCATATATTGACAAAAGGTGGGTAATTCCTGAGCCAAAAATTCCATACTAGATAGTGTGTTTAAGTAGTGGAATAAATAAAACTCTATAAAGTAGTCACTCTCCCATAACTTACTACAAAGCATCCTCAAGGTTTCCATCCATTTTAAAGTCCACAAAACATAGGAAAAGGACCACGGCTACCTCCGGTTCAGCCCTTTTTATTCACTTCTCCCACTACACCATACACATATAGGCTAGAAGGACTGAATGTTGGTGGTGATGCATCAAAGCTCTGGACTCAATATCTTGCACTTAAGTGGGAGAGATATCACAGGATGGGCCATTCTCATTGAAAGGTAGCCCTCAAGATGGTAATATTCATATATGGAATGTGTACATATGAATCACATTCCAACATGTCTAAGACAATCCAGCAAGGCCCTATGTAGTCAAGAAGAAAAGAAAGAATTGAATACATAGGTTTGTCCTCATGAAATCTCAGATCACAGTAGAGGAAAGAAGGAGCCATTTACAGAGAGCAATTGTAATGATGGACTCAAGAACAGAGCAAGGAGACCAAAGAGAAATGGATGGGGAAGTATGATGTAAATTAATGGAGACAATATTATGTTGTAAGTTGATAATAATAGTAGTTATGTGAGTGCTCTGTCCTGACAACCGTGCTAGGAGTTATGTGCACTATCTAATTTTACTTTGTAGACTTTAGATGTCCAGGAAGAAACAGGCATGCTTGGTATATTGATAACTATTTCCAAAGACTCGACTATAGAAGTAGCTAAGCAAAGGCACTTTATTCATGGATGTCAGAGAAAGTTGGTCCCTACAGTTTAATAATAGAAAGTCAGTGACAGGAAATACCTGAACAGCTTCTTTAGCCATGTTATCATCTTTGCTTTGAGTGCCCTATCACAATTGCTTCAGCACCCTGGATAGAGCAAATTCCCAGCATTCTCTTCTTTTCCCTTGAACCATAACTTCCTGGATCCTGAGCAAGTCCACATTATTGCCCTTAGTGACCAAATCCTAAGCCATTAGCATGTTAGCATGCAAGCCTCCAAATGCTTGACTGAATGTAGGCGGGTGAAACCCACTGTGAACTGATACATCCTAAAAATGTACAGTCAGAAAAACCCTCATTCCCTTTCGTCCCCCGTGTCCGAGAGCTTTTCCAGGTGCGAAGTCATCTTGCTGTGCAGAGAACACAGGTGGAATTGAGAGATTAGTCATACAAAGACGAGAGTGGTCAGCAAGTGGCTGAGGGCAAGGGAACAACAGCACTTATCATGCTAAGAACATTTTCACCCAAAGCAGGCCAAAGCTTTGTCTGCCAGCTTTCAAAATTCTGGCCACAATATGCCGTTGGTTTGCCAGAATAAAAGGGATTCTATTGTGGAGCTCTCTCTAGGCTTAGGGCAATAATTATTAACCGTGGCTTCCACAGGCTAGGATTATGCCAGGTGGATAAAACTGTGGGCTTTAATCTGCTTGATCTGAAATGTCAAATTGGGCCTAAGCATTTCCTAGTGCTCTAAAGTGCTCCTGAGAGAGCCAAGACCTTGTTCCCATAGACCTTCTGGTCTCAACCAGGCTTTTCTTTTACATGTCCACATTAATTAGAATTCTTTGCAAGGGATAGAATAATTGTCCTGGCTATTATGTGCTATCAATAAGACATTTCCAAGCCTTTCCCAAAGTTCTGTGATTGGACTGCAGTTGGCTTGCCTTCTGGTTACCCTTGCTCGGCCCTTTGCTCTTGCTGAGTAGATGATAGTCAAACTGTGGTTCTGAGATTGGAAAAACATTAGACCTCTTCCTACCTTTAATCTCTGAGCCTACAGAGAACCCAGGCGGTGAGACCAAAGATGAGTTCTCCTCCTGGGACCAAAGCAGCCTATAACTCACTTTTATCAAAGAGACAGATCAAGCCCTTCAGAGGCACATGGGAAACAGGCCTGAAGCAACATGGGGTCATTTCAGAAAACTGGGGCACAACCAGGCTGGCAGCGTGGAGTCTCGGGAACGAGGTAGGTTGGTTTCCACAAAGCAATAAAATGAGAGCGATGCCAGAAGAGCAAGAGGGCACCGGCCTCTCCAGATGGAGGCTCTGGATGGTGCTGCACACTGCTGGTGTGCCAGCTTGAGGGGGGCTTGTCGTTGCCATTCATACACCATTAGGAACATCGCCATCATGCAGGGGAGGTCCTACGAAAAGGACAGATTCATTACCTTAGTGTGTCCCTCTGCTCTCTCTAGGTTTTCGAATTGAAGAATTATATTCCAAGAGCAGAGATCTGTTTGGCTATGCTCTCAAGGAACAGCAGGCTGTCTGAATTAAGGATTCAGACTCCAATATTGGTGTGTGCAGACTGACAGCTTTCCATTCTCTATACCCTCACTCCATGCTGCCAACCAAAAAGCCCAGGTGCTCAGTCCTTTGGCACTTTGAGTAACTTCAAACCAAACAAGCTGCAAGCCACATGTAGTAACCCTCATGACAACCACTACCTAAGCCCTAGAAAATTTCCTTTCTCCACTTCCTTAAAGCTGTTTGCAGACCAGCTTTGGACGCATGCTTTGCTGTCTCTAGAGGACACATCCCACAAATAACAAGTCTTTTCATATACTCTTTGTGGTTATATGATGTCATCTCAATCAAATTTGAGTTAGGGATCGACCCCACCTCTTTGGGCTGAACACAATCTATTGTTTAAAATGCATAATAGCAGATGCACTTTAAATTATAATCAGGGAGACTCCCAAAATGTATTTTTAAGCCCAGGGGGAAAAATTGCATACAACACTGATGTAAGATTACATTTGTATAAAATAGCTATTTGTCATAGATAGATAAGAATATAGTTACATAAATAGATGACAGCAAGCAGTAGGTAGGTGGGAAGATAGAATGATAGGTAGAAGAAATACAGGTTGATTGAAAACTTGCTAGTCTTAGCTACTCTTAAGTGAGAGAAATAAAACAATAAAACTGGTTGAGAAATTACTTTCTCTCACATCTTTTTCTTATTTTATTTTGGTCAGATGCTGCTTATTAAAATATTTTCTTATGCTTCCTCACTAGCGGACCATTCTACTGCACCACTGTTGATGTTATCTATAATGTCACCAGGTTGGTGCTCATTCGCATTGCAGCCCACAGACTGTGATGTGCTCAGGATCTCTTTTAGTAGTTGTACAGTGTTCTCTGGCTGAGGACTGATGCCATATCTGTTGTGCACTGTTGACAATCTCATCAAATGTGACATTTCCACAGTGCTCATGTTTATTACTTCTTTCTGTCTCTTGATGACTTCTCCAGGGCTTTGGTGGTCAAAGCAGAGGCAGAAGGTATGACTTTAATATAAGCCTGTCCTGAACTGTCAGTTCCACAATAACCCTCAGACCTTTCCAATCACTAGTTAACCTGGAGGATGTCATCACCATCTCTTCTTGGAGACTGACCTAGAGTACTGATCTTGGTGGTCAAGGTGGATGTAGCATCAACCTTGCCTCTGGTGCACTTCAGATACTTGACTTTAATGTATGGGGGTGGAGTTTGGGAAGCAAGGTATGGAAAGCTGCTGATGGAGGAACATGGATTTAAGAGGACCAAAGACAGTTGTACCATAGCCTCCTCATCCATCCAGAATGCCAAAAGCTTCCTGAACTTACATAAGTCTTAAGTCATTTATCATAATGTGTTATTTTCTAATGCACTACCAAAAATAATAAAATCTTGAGCCTAGAATAATTTTAAACTAATTAATTTTTTTGTTTTTGTTTTACTCACGAACAAGAATATTTTTCAGTAGGAGTGCCTCACATTTGGTATGTCTCCGAGGAAATAAGTATCACAGAGCTGCTTATACAAATAGCCTCAAAAACAGCCAAATCCTTTGACCCACTAATCTTATTTCTAGGAACCAATCCCAAAGTGAAATTAGACCTATGCTCAGATGATACATATACATGCTCTCATTCCATTATTTTTAAGATGAATTTTCATCGATAGCAGTAGAAATGTGCACATAATGTAAATGGTGCATAGTAGTCAGGCTGTGAGGAACATGGCCCATACATCCACCTCCCTCCATTCTTTGCTGATTCTTTTGGTATGTATGTTTCCTTGAATTCTTTTGATATACATGCATGCTCTGTTATGTTTAAGTCTTGTGTTTACCTCCTATCCTTGGCTCCCCAGTTTTAGGCATGATGTGTTGATCTCATTACTGTAGCTGTTACCTCCTTCCTCATCATCTGTCCTCCTCACCCTATTTGCCTTTTCCTTTTGAGGCAGGGACTCCCTATGCAACCTCAGTTGACCTTGAGCTCACTGTATAGACTCTCATTCTCTCTTTCATGGCTTCCTCTCTTTTTTTTGTTTTGTTACCACTGTCTCTTCATTTATATTATTGTCAATACTGCACAAAACCAAGGATGATCTGAGCTACAATTTTTCTTTCCTTTTTGCACAATGTTTTGCCTAAAGTTAGTCATTCTGTTCTACATCATTCTCACACCTTCCTGGTGTTGCCAGATGTGTAGAATTTGCCTCCCCTCACATGAAATCCTCTCTGTGCTAAGCAGATACCTGGATGTTCTCTTCTTGTTTACCCCCTAGTCTGCCTAAGCATGTCTTCCAGTAACTTTGCCAAGGGGAGAATAAGAAATATGCCTTCTCCATCCTTCTTCCAGTGTGCATGCACCTGGGAAAATCTTTATTGCTTCTTTCATGACTTTTTCATCTCCACTTTTTGTTTCTCTCTCATTAGTTTAATGGTTGACTTTCTGGATTGATCTAATTTCCTTCCCTTTATTTTCTGTCTCTTGATATTTTGTTTTCTGGGGGTTTCTCGACTTCATCCTCCAATCATTTTATTGAATTGTTTATGATGCTACCATATTTCTAATTTTAAGGGTCTTTCTGATTCCTTGATTATTTCATTTTATAGCATCTTCTGTTTGCTTTATAGATGCAGTATTTTTTACTGCTCTGAAGATATTAAATATAGATTTTTGTTTTCTTCTTCATTGCCTCTGTTTTTTTTATAGGTCCTTTTGTCCCATTTCTTTCACTTTACTGTTGGATAAAATCCTCAAATATATAGCAATGTGTACACCTTCTTGCTGAAGACCAGCAATATCAGAGCTGTCGATTGGATACTTAGTGTTCTTGATGAAGATGCATCTTCCAGTAGAAATGTGGTGCATATGAGCAAGATTTGTCAGCAATGGGCTAAGTTAGATGCTGCTTCTATTTGAAGTAAACAAGGCTTGGTGGGTTAACGGTCACTGATATTCCAAGATCTCCACTCCAGAAGTGCTATATTTCTTCAGAATTCTCTAATTCCCTGCTGGACATAAAGGGAATGAGCTAAAAGGCACCATATGGCTAGCAATTAGGATTCTAGAAGTCGGACAGGTGGAGAACACTGAGGACTCTAAAGATTTGTGCACAGAGATTTATGTAATCTCTATTGTCTCAGCTCTGCATCTTCTACAATTCCTGCTTACTATGGCTTTGATATTTGCATGACTTAGAGAAAGGAGACAGACAACTGGACAGAAGGTGCAATAAAGGGGAGTAACTAAAGGGACTTTTTAGTTAGAAGAACAGTGTGCCATACCCCTTAGAATGTATAGGTCTGAAGGAGCAACATAGTTTATTGATACTTTGAGTTTTCTGAAGATGAATCCCACTCTTAGGACTAACTCTGGCCAGCATAAGGAGGTAAAATGTTGTAAGCCAGATAAAAAGCACCAAGCAGCAGCCTCACATACAGCTATATTACTAAAATAAATCTTCCTGGTAGCTGGTTTGGAACTCACTGTTTCTGTATTGAATTTTAGGCTATTTTTATAGTCAGGCATTCCACTTATTACACACTGTACAGACCTGATTATGAACACTAGCTACAGAAAGTGAATTATGCAAAAGAAAGAGCTTGCATTGTTAATAAACATGCTTGTTAACAAATATGCAGCAGAGAAACAATACATTAGGAAATAGTCACTATCCCCCAAACAAATGCTGATTATTCCCAAAATAGTATTATTTATAAATAATCATATCCTTTGGAAATTGTTCATCAATGATATTCTGCAACTTCTAATAACAGAAAATTGGTCAACCCATGAAAAATTTTACCTTGCTCTACCACTAGAAGAAAATAAGCCAAAGCCTCTTTTCTCCTACAGTCTACGTTCTAATTAGGCCCAAATCATAATCAAAAGGAGACAAACTCAGAGAACATCTCAAACTAGGAGAGAGACTTTTAGACTTTAGGATCCCGAGGAAGGGAGAGAGTGCTGTTGAACCTTGTCTTCTAGACTCGGTATTACCATTGCATTCTTAAACTCTCTGTATCTGCAATTATGTACAAAGCAAGCACCTATTATCAGAACTGTTGATTAGATATTTAGTGTTCATGATGAGGATACATCTTTCAGTAGAAATCTGGTACATATGAGCAAGATGTGTCAGCAAGGGCTGAATAGAATGTTTCCAACTGAAAGGAGCAAAGTTCGGTGAGTGAACAATCACTGGTAGTCTAAGATCTCCACTCTTTGATTCACTGCTACAATTAATTTGTACAATCTATAGACTTCAAGCAAAGCAGATCACCCCTTGCACACGCCCAAAGCACCTGGGAGAGGGTTCTCACCTATTCAGCTGAAGTTCTTAGAAACAAAAACAAAAACTCAAAAAAACAAAAAAGAGATTTCCCAAATAAAAAATTCTCTCTCAAAATTAGAACACAGAACCTCTACCTTAATATGACCTAAAAAGTAAAGATAGACAAATTGTCTTACATAAAACTAAAAAGCTTCTGTATGGTGCAACAATGATCTGCTTTTGCTTCCTCTGGTGAAAAGATGATCTATAGAATGAGGTAGAGATTGTATGTCAAACATTTGGTAAGGCTTAATACTCAGATCCAGCTAATCAGGTATAAGATACCTCATAATTTAATAAAGGATGTGAAAAAGAGCTTGATAAACCTGTCTATACTTATGTCTATATCTGAAAAGAAGATATGCAAATGTCCTACAGATACAGTTTAAAACCTTCAATATCTCTAATGATCAAGGAAGTACAAATCCAAACCATAAGGAGAAAGCATCTCATACACATTAGATTCATGATGACCAAAGAGAAAGAAGCTGATGAGGATAGGGAGTGTACTGGCTGGTTTTCTATCAACAGAAACTAGGGTCATCAAAGGAGAGGGAACCTGAGAAAATGCATGCTTAAGACTGGAGAGCAAGCAAGCCTATAGAGCATTTTCTTAGTGATTAATACTCTCCAATAACTGTCCAAAGTGGGATCAACTGGCCAGAGGCACACAGGGCACAGGAACAGTGGAGCAGCTGGGACCTGATCCTTCCGGTCTCCATCTACACCCTGGAGCTAAGGCTGTTCCACAGCCCTCTGTACACAGGTCCCACCAAAAGAAACCACCAGTGCTGACACAAGCTTAAAGGCCCACAGGAGAGACAAGCTTTAGGCAGAGACAACAAGGCCAACTAATACCAGACATAATCAGAGGCGAAAGACAAGCACGAGAACCTTACCAACAGAAACCGAGGCTGCATGACGTCATCAAAACCTAGTTCTCCCCACTACAGCAAGTCCCAGAGAGGCCTACACATCAGAAAAGCAAGATTTGGATTTAAAATCACATCTCTTGATGCTGATAGAAGACTTTAAGAAGAACATAAATAACTCCCTTAAAGAAATACAAGAGAACACAGGTAAACAGGTAGAAGCCCTTAAAGAAGAAACACAAAAATCCCTTAAAGAATTACAGGAAAATACAACGAAACAGGTGAACGAATTGAACAAAACCATTCAACATCTAAAAATGGAAGTAGAAACAATAAAGAAAACCCAAAGGGAGACAACTTTGGAAATAGAAACTCTAGGAAAGAAATCAGGAGCCATAGATGTGAGCATCACCAACAGAATACAAGAGATGGAAGAGAGAATCTCAGGTGCAGAAGATTCCATAGGAAACATGAACACAACAATCAAAGAAAATGCAAAATGCAAAAAGATCCTAACTCAAAACATCCAGGAAATTCAGTACAAAATGAGAAGACCAAACCTAAGGATAATAGGTATAGAAGACAATGAAGATTCCCAACTTAAAAAGCGAGTAAATATCTTCAACAAAATTATAGAGGAAAACTTCTCTAGCCTAAAGAAAGAGATGCCCATGAACATACAAGAAGCCTACAGAACCCCAAATAGATTGGACAAGAAAAGAAATTCCTCCTGTCACATAAATCAAAACACCAAATGCACAAAACAAAGAAAGAATATTAAAAGCAGTAAGGGAAAAAGACAAGCAACATATAAAGGCAGATGTATCAGAACTATACCAAAATTCTTACCAGAGACTAGAAAAGCCAGAAGATCCTGGGCAGATGTCATACGGAATCACACATGCCTAACAGAACACAAATGCCAGCCCAGCCTACTATACCCAACAAAACTCCATAGATGGAGAAACCAAGATATTCCAAGACAAAAACAAATTTACACAATATCTTTCCACAAATCCAGCCCTTCAAAGGATGATAAATGAAGAACTCCAACAAAAGGAGGAAAACTACACCTTAGGAAAAGCAAGAAATTAATTTTCTTTTAACAAACCAAAAAGAATATGCCTACATAAACATATTTCCACCCCTAACAATAAAAATAACAGGGGACAAAAATCAGTCTTCCTTATTATCTCTTACTATCAATGTACTCAACTCCCCAATAAAAAGACACGGAGAAAACAGACTGGATACATAAATAGGACCCAACATTTTGCTTCATACAGGAAACCTACCACAGTGACAAAGACATACACCACCTCAGAGTAAAAGGTTGGAAAACAATTTTTCAGGCAAATGGTCCCAAGAAACAAGCTGGAATAGCCATTGTAATATCAAATAAAATTGACTTCCAACATAAAGTTATCACAAAAGATAAGGAAAGGCACTTCATAATCATCAAAGGAAAAATCTCCTAAGAAGAACTCTCAATTCTGAATATCTATGCTCCAAATAAAAGGGCAGCGACATTCACAAAAGAAACTTTACCAAAGCTCAAAACACACATTGTACCTCACACAATACTAGTGGGAACTTCAACACCCCACTCCCATCAATGGACGGGTCATGGAAACACAAACTAAACAGAGACAGAGTGAAACTAACAGAAGTTAGGAACCAAATAGATTTAACAGATATCTATACAACATTTTATACTAAAACAAAAGGATACCTTCTTCTCAGCACCACATGGTACCTCCTCCAAAATTGACCATATAATCGGTCACAAAACAGACCTCAACAGATACAAAAAGATTGAAATAATCCCATATATCCTATCAGATCATCACAGACTAATGCTGGTCTTCAATAACAACAAAAACAAGAGAAAGTCCACATACACATGAAAGCTGAACAATATTCTACTCAATGACAACTTGGTCAAGGAAGAAATAAAGAAAGAAAATAAAGACCCTTTAGAATTTAATGAAAATGAACCCATAACATACCCAAACATATGGGACACAATAAAAGCAGTGCTAACAGGAAAACTCATAGTTCTGAGTGCCTCCAAAGAGAAACTTGAGAGAGCATACACTAGCAGCTTGACATCACACCTGAAAGCTCTAGAACAAAAAGAAGCAAATACACCCAAGAGGATTAGATGGCAGGAAATAATCTAACTCAGGTCTGAAATCAGCCAAGTAGAAACAAAAAGAACTATACAAAGAATCAATCAAACCAGGAGCTGGTTCTTTGAAAAAATCCACAAAATAGATAAAACTTTAGCCAGACTAAATAGAGGGCACAGAGACAGTATCCAAACCCACAAAATCAGAAATGAAAAGAGAGACATAACATCAGAAACCGAGGGAATCCAAAAAAATCATCAGATCCTACTGCAAAAGCCTATACTAAACACAACTGGAAAATATGGATGAATAATGAACAATTTTCTAGACAGATATCACGTATTAAAGTTAAATCAGGACCAGATAAATGATCTAAATAGTCCCATAACCCCTAAGGAAATAGAAGCAGTCATTAATAGTCTCCTAACCAAAAAAAGCCCAGGACCAGATGGGTTTAGTGAAAAGTTCTATCAGACATTTAAAGAATACCTAATACCAATACTCTTCAACGTATTCCACAAAATAGAAACAGAAGGAATATTACCCAATTTGTTCTATCAAGCCACAATTACTCTGATACCTAAACCAACAAAGACCCAACAGAGAAAAAGAACTTCAGACCAATTTTTCCTTATGTATATTAATACAAAAATACTCAATAAAATGCTTGAAAACTGAATCCAAGAACACATCGAAACAATCATACAACATGATCAAGTAGGATTCATCCCAGGCATGCAAGGATGGTTCAACACATGGAAATCCATCAACATAATCCACTATCTAAACAAACTCAAAGGAAAAAAAAAACCACATGATCATCTCATTTGATGCTGAGAAAGCATTTGACAAAATCCATCACCCATTCATGATAAAAGTCTTGGTAAGGTCAGGAATTCAAGGCCCATACCTAAACATAGTAAAAGCAATATACAGCAAACCAGTAGACAACATCAAACTAAATGGAGAGAAACTTGAAGCAATTCCACTAAAATCAGGGACTAGACAAGGCTGCCCACTCTCTCCCTACCTATTCAATATAGTACTCTAAGTCCTACCCAGAGCAATTAGAAAACAAAAGGAGGTCAAAAGGATACAATTTGTAAATGAAGAAGTCAAAATATCACTATTTGCAGATGATATATTATAATTAAGTGAGTCCGAAAATTCCACTAGAGAACTCCTAAACCTGATAAACAACTTCAGTAAAGTGCCTGTATAAAAAATTAACTCAAACAAATCAGTGGCCTTCCTCTACTCAAAGGATAAACAGGCTGAGAAAGAAATTAGGGAAACAACACCCTTCACAATAGTCACAAATAATATAAAATACCTTGGTGTGATTCTAAGCAACTGAAAGATCTATATGACAAGAACTTCAAGTCTCTGAAGAAAGAAATCAGAGAAGATTTCAGAAGATGGAAAGATCTCCCATGCTTATGTATTGGCAGGATTAATATAGTGAAAATGGCTATCTTGCCAAAAGCAATCTACAGATTCAATGCAATCCCCATCAAAATTCCAACTCAGTTCTTCATAGAGTTAGAGAGGGAAATTTCCAAATTCATCTGGAATAACAAAAAATCCAGGATAGTGAAAACTATTCTCAATGATAAAAGAACCTCTGGTGGAATCACCCTGCTTGACCTCAAGCTGTGCTACAGAGCAATTGTGATGAAAACTTCATGGTACTGGTACAATGCCAGACAGGTAGATCAATGGGATAGACATGAAGACCCAGAAATGAACCCACACACCTATGGTTACTTGATCTTTGACAAGGGAGCTAAAACCATCCAGTGGAAAAAAAGACAGGATTTTCAACAAATGGTGCTGGTTCTACTGCCTTAGCATGTAGTTTACAAATTCATCCATTGTACAAATTATCTCCTTGTACAAAGGTCAAGTCCAATTGGATCAAGGACCTGCGCATAAAACCAGATACACTGAAACTAATAGAAAAGAAAGTCTTGAAGAGCCTTGAGCACATGGGCACAGGGGAAATTTTTCTGAACAGAACACTAATAGCTTATGCTCTAAGATCAAGAAGTGACAAATGGGACCTCATAAAATTGCAAAGTTTCTGTAAGGCAACAGACACTTTCAACAGGACAAAATGCCAACCAACAGATTGGGAAAAGATCTTTACCAACCCTTCATCCAATAGAGGGCTAATATCCAATATATACAAAGAACTCAAGAAGTTAGACTCCAAAGAACCAAATAAACCTATTTTAAAATGGGGTACAAGTTGGGCGTTGTGGCACACACCTTTAATCCCAGCACTCGGGAGGCAGAGGCAGGCAGATTTCTGATTTCGAGGCCAGCTTGGTCTACAAAGTGAGTTCCAGGACAGTCAGGGCTATACAGAGAAACCCTGTCTCGAAAAAACAAAAACAAAAACAAAAAAATGGGGTACAGAGCTAAACAAAGAATTCTCAACTGAGGAATACCGAATGGCTGAGAAGCACCTAAAGAAATGTTCAACATCCTTAGTTATCAGGGAAATGCAAATCAAAATAACCCTGAGATTCCACCTCAAACCACTCAAAATGGCTAAGATCAAAAACTCAGGTGACAACAAATGCTGGCAAGGATGTGGAGAAAGAGGAACACTCCTATATTGCTGGTGGGATTGCAAGCTTGTACAACCACTCTGGAAATCAGTCTGGCGGTTCCTCAGAAAATTGGACATAGTACTACCTGAGGACCCAGCAATACCACTCCTGGGCATATATCCAGAAGATGTTCCAACATGTAATAAGGACACATGCTCCACTATGTTCATAGTAGCCTTATTTATAAATGCCAGAAGCTGGAAAAAACCCAGATGTCCCTCAACAAAGGAATGGATACAGAAAATGTGGTACATTTACACCATGGAGTACTACTCAGCTATTAAAAACAATGAATTCAAGAAATTCACAGGCAAATGCATGGAACTAGAAAATATCATACTGAGTGTAACCCAATCACAAAATAACACACATGGTAAACACTCACTGATAAGTGGATATTAGCCCAGAAGCTCAGAATACCCAAGATAAAATTCACAGACCACATGAAGCTCAAGAAGAAGGAAGACCAAAGTGTGGATACTTCAGTCCTCCTTAGAAGGGGGAACAAAATACCCATGGGAGGAGATATAGAGACAAAGTGTGAAGCAGAAACTGAAGGAAAGGCCATATAGAGAATGTCCCACCTGGAGATCCATCCCATATACAATTACCAAACCCAAACACTATTGTGAATGCCAACAAGTGCTTGCTGACTGGAGCCTGATACAGCTGTCTCCTGCTAGGCTCTGCTAGAGCCTGACAAATACAGCGATGAATGCTCTCAGTTAACCATTGGACTGAGCCCAGGTTCCCCAGTGGAGAAGCTAGAGAAAGGACCAAAGGAGTTGAACAGTGATGACAAATTGCAAGCCAAAGCCCCTTTCTTCCCCAAGATGCATTTGGTCATGGTGTGTCATCCTAGAAGTAGTAATCCAGACTAAGGACAGGGAGGAAGGAAAAGCTGAGTATGCTCTTTGTGAAATGTACAGATGCTGTGGAGAACAGCTTAGAGAGTCTTCAACAATTAAAACACAGACACAGACACAGACACAGACACAGACACAGACACAGACAGACACAGACAGACACAGACAGAGACACAGACACAGACACAGACACAGACACAGACACAGACACAGACACAGTCACAGTCACAGTCACAGTCACAGACACAGACACAGTCACAGACACAGACACAGTCACAGTCACAGTCACAGTCACAGACACAGACACAGACACAGACACAGACACAGACACAGACACAGACACAGACACAGACACAGACACAGACACAGACACAGTCACAGTCACAGACACAGACACAGTCACAGACACAGACACAGACACAGACACAGACACAGACACAGACACAGACACAGACACAGACACAGACAGACACAGACACAGACACAGACACAGACACAGACACAGACACAGACACAGACACAGACACAGACACAGTCACAGTCACAGACACAGACACAGACACAGACACAGACACAGACACAGACACAGACACAGACACAGACACAGACCCAGACACAGACCCAGACCCAGACCCAGACACAGACACAGACACAGACACAGACACAGACACAGACACAGACACAGACACAGACACAGACACAGACACAGACACAGACAGACACAGACACAGACACAGACACAGACACAGACACAGACAGACACAGACACAGACACAGACACAGACACAGACACAGACACAGACACAGACACAGACACAGACACAGACACAGACACAGACACAGTCACAGTCACAGTCACAGACACAGACACAGACACAGACACAGACACAGACACAGACACAGACACAGACACAGACACAGACACACAAAAGGGGATGCTGAGAAATGGCTCAAGGGTTAAAAACACTGACAGCTCTTCCAGAGGTCCTGAGTTCAAGTCCCAGCAATCACATGATGGTTCACAACCATCTGTAATAGGATCAAATATCCTCTACTGGTGTGTCTGAAGAGAGCGGCAGTGTACTCATATACATGAAATAAATAAGACTTTAAAAAACAAACAAATGAACAAACAAAAAAATCCCCACCATATAATGCAGCTACTACTGCAGAATCAAATTAATCATAATCCAGTGAATAGGTTCATTTTAAACGTAGTATAGCACAGTATATAATTCATCTTAAAAACTATAAAAATTTAAAAATCACTTAAATCACTGTATATGAGACAAGCAATATAAATCTAAAAGGCTTGTATTTGATGAAACAAAAACAGCAAAACAGGTAAGTGATATCACTTATATGTAAAACTTCTATGTTGGTCTTACGAGCACTAATTGGAGCATAAGTTACCAGAATTTAGACGACGGGTGCTATGGGACATTTTATGCAAGTGTTACAAAATTGCTTTAGATATTAGGAATAAGGAACAAGGTTTATCATACTACTTGATGACTACAGCTTATAACAATGAGCAATAGTGTATATTTCAAGATTTTTAGATGGGTGTATTTTGAGTTTTCTCACTCCAAATAAATAGGAGGTGTTTAAAATATTGATTAGATTGATTTTCAGTGTAAGAATATTTATGGACATCATCTTGTGTAACATATATTTATATACATTTTCCTTTAATTTTTAAAGAATTAATAATAAAAAAGAGGGAAGGACATCTTTCCTGAGTCTGTTTCCAAAGCTGTAGTCTGACAGTGAGTCTCAAAGATTGTATAGGATAATTCCTTATACTTTCTCAGTTTATGCATGCATATATATATTTCATATATGTACAACCTATACATGTATATTTGTATGTGTATAGGACATGTTCCTATACATATGAATTATGTATATGTACAAAAATGTGTATATAAACACACACGTGTGCACACGCGCACACACACACACGAGCGTGCACACAATCTCCTATTGCTTCCTTTTGCCTCTGTCCCTGTAGACAGAAGTGATTAATAGCAACCACAAACATGGTAGGGGAAATACATCACATATGCTGAGTCCAGTGGGATTCTGATATCATAATAATAAAGTAAAAAACAAGTAAAATTAAACAACAGGATGTTTAGAGATATGTACATATGTAAAAAAATCACTATGAGAAGGATAGATCAAACCCTAGGTGCATAACTACATGTGGCCTCTGTAGAGCATCAGGCAAGGCACTCAAACCTGCTTTTTTTGTGTGTGGTTTTGGTAATGTGCTACTTTTTCGGTAGGTTTATGAGTATTCATTTTATTATTACGCTATATATATTATATATGTACATTAAATGCTGCCTTTTTATGAAGCAAGTACTTTATGATTAAAACTTCTTTTTAATAACAAATCTTATAAGCACCTATAAAAGAACACTGTGCCGCCCTCATCTTGTTGGCTTAGTGACTGGTTTTAACATAAAATATTTCTTCCTGGAAGCCTCTCTCTGTTCCTTTTTCTTAGTAACACTCTGGCCTCTTTTATCCTTGTACTTTTCACAGCATCTAATCCATTAACCACTCTGACATATGGATTTAAATGCCCTTCTTATTACACTCGGTTGGATCCAAGTTCTCAAGGTCTGATTGTCCCAACCCTCTCTCTCATAATAGGTAGCTTTTCTTATAACTTGCATTTTCCAACCCCCTTGTCTGGCTCTCCTGCCATCCATTTCCTCTCATCTTGCCCTACCTGAAGGACATCCCGGAGAGGGCTACGGCCCCAGTGCTCCTTAGACTTTGACAACTCCTCTCCGTCCTGTCCTTCTTTTGCTTAAGTAATTCATTTCGGCTCAAGGTTCACACTCGAACCCCTAAATTTCTTTCCTTCAATTTTTCTCTTTGACCTTTTTAATCATGCTTTTACCCACTTCAGTCCACTGAAACACAAAGCCACCAATTACCTCTTCCTTGGAGCTAAGACTCCTGGCCTATGGGCCAGCTTTAGCTCCTGGCCTGGCTAATGATCTTAAAATTCTCTCTCTCACTCTCTGTCTCTGTCTCTCTGTCTCTCTGTCTCTGTCTCTCTGTCTCTGTCTCTGTCTCTCTCTGTCTCTCTCTGTCTCTCTCTCTGTCTCTCTCTGTCTCTCTCTCTGTCTCTCTCTCTCTCTCTCTCTCTCTCTCTCTCTCTCTCTCTCTCTCTCTCTCTCTCTCTCTCTCTCTCCAATTGATGGCCCCCACAGGGGACAACAACACAACAGTGTCAAGGAGGAGGCATACAGAAGGCTACCCAAAGTATTTTGCATGCAACAATGTACCTCCCAGCTAAGAGAAGAGCCTTGAGATGAGAATGGGTTTTTATTTAAAAGCTGAATAAAGAATTGATCGAGCAGACTGGAGTACCTTGGGGAAAGAAAGAACAGCCAATGATTAGAAAGTGCAGACTTTCTTTCAAATAATTTTTCAGCAATTTAACAAATAGTAGTTTTAAATAGAAATTTTGAAGGCATTTGAATTGTGTCCAAACTTCAGGATAATCACCTGTCCTCTCACCTCTAATATGTTTCTCAACAGCATATTTGAGTTTTAGTCTTAGAATTATATATGCAAGCAGCATATTTAAAGTTCTTTGTTTGACTCACTTTTATTTTGATTTATAGAGAGCTAAAAATAATCACTAAAATCATTTTTAAATATAAGTCTACCCTGGTGCCTCTTATTTGCTTGTTATCAAATATTCAGGCTAGATAATTTGTTTACAATGAAGCTGCTGGAAGTTGCCCTTGTTGGTAACCTGCACTCTGGCATTGAAAAACCCTTTCTTAGTGCTCGACAAATGCTCCCATTTGTGGGGTTCACCTTGTGTCTGGGCCTTTCACTTCAGTAGTGTACAGGGTAGTGAAGGCCCCTTAAGGGAAACATTTTCCTTTTGTTCAAGAGAATGAAGTCTCCATCCTGGATGAAGAGTAAACATTCCAGGTGGGCAGGCTGAGACTCCCCCTCAGGGAAGGCATGCACATTTGTCGGGGAGGTGTGTCCACCCTATTCCTTGCTAAAAGCATAGGAGAAGTGCCTATCTCTTTAATGAAATCGTGTACATTCCTTTCAAGAATTCTTGCCCTTGGTGCTCCTTGCATCAGACCCACCATGAGTTCTCTGTCTGGCACCATCCTTAGTCCTGACTCAAAAAAGTACTCAACTTCTCTCTTGTATGCTTCCCACAGTCTAAGGATGCCATAGATCTCTGATTTGATATCCATAAGCTCACCTCATTTCCCTCCTCCTGACAGTTTACCTGTCCTGAGATTCTTCTTGTCACACCTGAGTTAAAAAAAAATATAACAACCTAGACAAAAATATCAGTATCCTCACCTCCATAACAAGCTTGTTTTCAATCTGAAAAACTAGTAATGAATATGTCATTGCATACAAACGCCACATAAATGAGATGTCCCATGATGAAGCTTTAAGCAGAGCCTCCTGCCTTATTTGGGAACATACTTCCTGTCTTGATCATACTGTTTGAAAGTATTAGTAAGACTATTAGGAACATCTCACAGACTTTTGAGAAATAATTTACAATAATGAATGTAGATTAAAAATATACACTTTCGAAACCCATTGTGATAAAAAGAATGTATAGGAGTGGCTAACTGGAAAGATGTATCTGTCTTGGTAATGCTTAATTATAAAGGCCTTTCCATAACTCTGCCACCCCTTTGACTTATTGAGAAAGTGTCAAGGAGTAATCATATATCTCAGAAGGAATGCTGTCCTGGAAACTGATAAGCATCTAAATTTCAGAAATGGGAAGGGGATTGGAAATATAGAATCAACCAATCTGGGAATCAGATAATAAAATAATCAGGCTGTCATTGATTTAGCCATAGCCATTCATAGATAAAAGCATTTATAACAGAGTTCTAAATGATTTACTCTCAGGGGAAAAAAATAAGAGATAAATAGTATATGATTTTTTATCTTTTTTTTACTATAAGATAAGATACACAAATGCCCATATCTAGCATTATGAAACGAAGAAAGTAAAAGAAACTTGCTATTTTCTCACTATGCAAACACACTAATAGTCATCATCATTTTGGTGGGAGAAGGAGAGAACTGGTTCAGCCTGTGAAGACAATTCTGTGGCCCCACATGGGTCATTAGTTTGTACCCCAAGTACTCCTTTTCTTTTTCTTTTTTTCTTTTTTTTTTTTACTCCTTTTCATTAAATAAGATTCAAAAGTAGAATTTGCAGGATCTACTTTGCAATTTCAGTATACACATATACCTTATTGATTGGACAGCATTTGGAATTTATCATTGTAAGTCATTTTCAGTTTTTATTTATGATGAATGAGGTTGTAGGTTTCTGGTTTCCAGATGTGAAGACACAGGCTAGTCTTCTTCTTCCCTAGCCCTGCCTAGTACATAAGAAAAAGAGCATTTGTTCATAAGGAAGGTGTTTCAGGAGATCTCAGAAAATATTGTGAAATTTTGAGGGGGGTGATAGAGAGTGGGAAAAGGCATGTAGGAGCAGGAGGATTCCAGTGCAGAAAGGCTCAAATATATTCGTTTACCAAACCAGCACAGTCCCTCCAGTCCCTAACACATTCTACAAACATTTATCCTTCTACCCACAGATTAAGTGTCATCTTTGGACTCTACCAAGGAAATTTCTCTCTGCAACAAACAAATGGAGACCATTACACAAAACCACCACCAATCAAATGTAAAGTTGTGGAGCCCACTTCCAATGTACACATCTGGAAAACACTCCCATAGGACCCCAGAGTCAGGAACACCGTGGAAGAGGGGGCAGGAAGATCATCAGAGCCAGAAAATCAGGGAGTTTGCTGTAAGAATGCACTTCTTGGGTAATATCAAGAGTTACACCCACAAAGTCTCACCAACATGACAGCCCAAGGAGGACACCGACTAGCATACCAAAGTGCACAGGGCCTCAACCCACCCAAAGAACTATAGGCAATTGAGTAAGCAGGGAGTGGAAGGTGCTCTTCTCTAAGGAAGAAGACACCAACTGGTGGTCCTGTGCCAAATGGCTCTGACAACATATATACAAGTAAAATTATATGGACTCGACAGGTTATATTTAATGACATATACACACACACACACACACACACACACACACACACACATATACATATGCATACAATAAGACTTGGAAAAAGAAAGAGGCCATCAATTTAAAGGAGAATTTGGAGAAGTATATAGAAGTTCGAGTGAAAAGGGAGAAGGAGAAATGCTGTAATTGAACTATAATCTCAAAAGAACACAACAACGAAAACTCAACTAAACACATACACACATGCATGCGCACACACAATAATATGAATGATAAGTCTGCAAACCAGTGCGGTGGTACATGCCTGTAAGCCAAACACTTAGGAGATGGAGTCCTCAAGACCAAGAGTTCAAGATCATCTCTGGTTTCATATTGATTTTGAGGCCAGCCTGTACTACAGGAGTTGCTCTCAGACAACAAATTAACCAACCAAACAAAACAATAAGCTTGCATTATCTGGACCTTTTAATGTTTACTCTTCCTTCAAATAAGCTAGATTGTAAAGGCCCTGGTTGATTTCACCTCTAGATTGACAGCTGTCAGGCCCTTTCCTATCCTGGCTGCCCTGAACCTACAGTTGTCACTGAAGTCACTCCCATTTAGAACAGTGAGGACAAACTCTTTAGAACATTTCTCCTCTTTGAACACCCAACAGAAGCTTTAAAAACTACACTCCAGCTTCAAGGATCGCTGTAACCACAGCTGCTGCAGAAGCTACAGCTGCAGCTGCAGAGGCCTTTCTAGTAGCCAGGACAATTCCAGATAGTTGCCTTGTCTTTGGAAGACTGTGCTCCAGTGAGAGTAAGTACTGGTGGCCTTTAGAGGACTGTATCTGACACTGAGGAGAGAGAGCATCTCCTCAGAGACTCAGCAGGAAGCCTGTGATTGGTGCTGATGAGGTTGTGGTTGGTAGAACTAGAGACTGGGCACATTGGAGAGCTGCAGTGGCAGAATTATAGTCAGTGAACAGGCTTCACACATTCCTCTTCAGGACACACAAGCAGTCTGTCTTCCAGGGACCCAGGAAGGTTCCTCTTCTGTGTGCTACCCTCTGGTGTTGCATCACAAGGAAAAAAACAAAACAAAACAAAGACTCCTTCGGAATGTTATCTCTGTCTTATTTGTGGATAAAGCAGGCTGATTTGGTTATAAAAAGAAGACAAAACCCTAGAGCTTCCAGTAAGATTGTGGTAAAGGAAAGAAGGGACCCTAGAGGGCTAAGAAGAAAAACAAGAAAGAGTCACATACTTATGTCCTTGTATGTATGTGCACCTCTGTGTGTGTGTCTGTGTGTGTGTGTGTGTGTGTGTGTGTGTGTGTGTGTGTGTGTGTGTGTGTGTATTTGTGTGTGTAGGCTGGCCAGGACCCTAGTGTGAATATGAGGACTGACCATGCCTCTCTCCTTCAACCGTCCTCCTCCCTCACTCCTCATATTAGCCTCCACTACCCAGGAGGTTAAAGCACCCAAACAGAATGCATGTAGCTATATATAAGAAACAGAGAAGCCAAAAAGTATAAAAGCCTCAACTTTACAATGCTCTGGGCACCCTAGCTTCCGGATATTAATTCACTAAAGACATACTGAACTGAACTGTATAGTAAATTGTTTCTTGATAAAATTAGTCTTTAAGTCTTTTTTTGTATTAAATTATAAATAATGTATTTTTAAAGATAATCTTTATATTTAAATGAAAAGCATAGCCTGTACGTTGGGGTTTTGTCTGGCTTGAGCTTGTTCAGGTTCTGCGCTTACTTTCAGTCTCAGTGAGTTCTTGTGTGCGTCTGCCCTATGGGGACCATCAACATTGATGTCTCGTCCTTGATGTCATCCACCACCTCTGGCTCTTACAATCTCTCTAGGCCCTTTCTACATAGATCCCTGAGCTTCCAAGAAGCGAGTGTGACATAGGCATCACATTCAGGGCTGAGCACTGTGAGGTCACCAGTGGTGGATCTCTATGCTCATTGGCATCTCCTGCAGCAATCACTGTCTCTGATGAGGGCTGTGTGAGTCACTGATCTGCCGGTACAGCAATTTTTCACTAGGAGTCATTTTATTGCCATATCCATTTAGCAATGTTTTCTTACAGGATCAGAAAAAAAAACTTAGGATTTATTATAATAATATTTATAATAGTTACTTTTCTTATTGCTATTACAAAACACTGACCAAAGAACCACAAGCAAGCTACTTATTTTGAATTTATCTTGGCTCATTATTTAAGGGGTATCATCCAGAGAAAGAGGCAGGACTCCATCTGTGGCAACAGGGACTTGTTGTATCATGATGGACCTAGAAATAAAGCATTCTAGCCAGATGTGAACCAATATCATGTCTTAAAGCCCGGGCCCTAAAATCCTAGGGCTTATGACCTTATGACCAAAAGGTTCCACAACCATTAAAAACACACCACTGGCTGGAACCAAGTGTTCAACACCCGAGGCTGTGCAGGATAGTTTACATTTAAACCATTACAGGATTTTCTGATTTCCAGAGAGCAGAGGTTTCTAGAAAACATTCTGCTCCTAACCAGGAACACTCATGCACGTAACCAGGAACACTCATGCACGTGCGCGTGTGCACACACACACACACACAAGCACGCACGCACACGCACCAGATTACTTGCCAGGTGCAGTGTTTGTTTAGCACAGGTTTGGTTGGGTTTATTTTTATAGCTGCTGTTATTATGCTGAACTTTTTCCAGCAATTCTTTGCTTGTATAATCTCTAGGTAGCCACACATCCTAACCTCTAGGATATGACAATTTTCCACACAACACTTTTATTCACAATAACTTGAGTTGCACCTTAATAGGAGGCAAGCAGTGGCTTTTAAAGTATCGATATAAAAAAAACGTAATCATACCAGAAACATTAGGAGGTTTTCTTCTCTATTTTAAAAATTTCTTCAAGATAGTGCAAGATCCTTACTCAGAGCTATATGATGCGTACAGTTCATCACAAAGAGCTTGCTGTTCTGGTACAAGTGGCCTGAGTCCCTTTTGGTAGAGAAATAGCTATCCACCATCTTGTCCTTCCTGTGTTACTTCTGGGAAACTTGTGCTAAAACTACAGAGTTCACTGCTCAGGAATAAGCGTATAACTCTCCTACTTATCAAATTTTAATTCTTTACTTTTATCTTTTCCAGTCTTACTCTGTATGTAGCTTTTGTGATAACCTGATTTAGGAACTTGATTTTTTTTTTTTAAAGTAAGATCTCAGACTACTAGGTAAAGTGCCCAGGCCTGTGAGGAGACATTGTGGTATCTATGAAAGTGATAAGACTGTGTTGGAATTTTCAATCTAACATTTGGAGATAAATCTCTATAAATAAGTCTTTTAAGGCAAGACATATAATTTTTAAGCCTCTACAATATGTTCAAGTCTAGAAACATATTTTCTTGCATTTGACCTTAAAAATCAAAATTATAACCTCTTTATGAAAAACATAATTCTTCCAAACTGGAGAGAGAGTTCTGTGAGTAAAATGATATGCAAACATGAGGGCCTGAGTGTAGGCCCCTGGGTTCCATGGAGGGCAGGACTTAGATAGTATCATGTGTCTGTAATCCCAGCACTCCTACCATGACAGAAGAGGAGAAAACAAGATAACCCCCAGAAGCCTTCATGCCATTTTGGCTGATGGACACAGCAGCCAACAAGATACCCTACCTCAAGCAAGGTAGAAGGTGAGGACAGACAACCACAGAGCTTGTGCTTATAAAGGAGTCACGGTGCACTCACATACGTAAACACAGAGGGCGGGCTAAGAACTGAAATTCTTCTCACTGTATGCAAAGCATTGTTTTCTGGAAAGACATGTATGTATGAATAGACACACATGTACCATCATAGCATTCATGGTTACTGTCCTGCATGCATGACTGTAAAAGGAGATAAATATCAAATGTTTATTCATAGCAGTTCTAGTGGGTAAGTATATTGGCACTAAGAATAAAATAGTAAATGCAAAAATAGTTGCTGCCTGCTGCCTTTTTGCAGCTTTCCAGAGAAAATCGTATCAATTTAAATCAAGTAATTTTGAACCCTGTCATTTTGCAACAGAGAAGAAAATTTGAGAAAACTGAGCACGCTGCTCTCAGGAAGTTATGGAAGTATGTCCATAAATAAAATAAGTAGAGACTTTCCAAAGAAAAATAGTCCACTCCCGAACTCAACACAAGGGGAGTCTTCCAATCCGCCTCCTTCAAATAGAAAGAATAATGTTTTCAAAGCCTCTAAAAATATTCCTTGCTGCAGTTCCACCTCCCGAATCCAATTAGCAATTTTATCACCTCATTTTATTAACACCTATTAATCTTGAAAAACATATTAGTGGCATTCTATTGATTGCTCTCTGGTCTTTATTTATAAATGAGAAGGCTTCTTGTTGCTGTTCATTAATGTGAAAGGAAAAGAGATTCAAGGCAAGACATTCAGCATAGAAAACTCATAAAACTGCACCTAAATAAGCAGTTGCAGAAGAGAAGATGCATCCAGAGTGCGTGGGTAGTCCACGCTGTCGTATACACCCATCAATAGAGTTGATGCTAATTGTAGTGTACCTTCATCAAAACCGTGCTTTGTCTTAATGTTAATTTCTGATTTACTTCATTTTCCTAAAAGGAATTCTGAAAACTAAGAGCTTATTGCATTCTGTTCCTGCTTATGGTAGGCTGACCCGACTGACTATCATTCTGTTCTTGTATTCAGCTATCAAGTTCAATATTCCTGTTGCTTCAGAAGACTCTGTTCACTGAGTCATCCATCCACCGCACATCCCGGTAGCCCAGGCTTCCTGTAATAGCTCAAAGTACCAGTGAGTCAGGATCAACAGGTCTTGACCCAAATGATATTTACAGAAAACACCACAACCACTTGTCCCCAGAGACGATACCCTTTGACACAGCCAATAAGAAATACGTGTGGTGCATTGTAAAGTGCTTTTATAACTTGTTCAATAAACAGTACACTTTCAAAATGGGAGCAAAATTAAATTTCAATTTTTTATTTGATTATGAATCTCTAGTGAATGGTTCAATGGTTGTTTCTTGCACATCAATTTCTAGCAAGTCCCTGGGACAGAAGTATAAGCTGAAGGAGCTAAATCTATCCCATGATGTTCTAAAGAAACTAGTAAGGTCCAGCTCTTCTTGCTTCTATAGAAAAATCCTGCTGTATCTTTCTACTACACAGGTTCCTGTCAGACTATCACTTAGCACCAGATCTTCATATTTCTCCTATGTCTTTCTCTTTATGCTTGCACAATGACCCCACGACACACTTGTTTCTCCCTCTCCCTCACTTCCCTCCCTCCTTCCTGCTCTCCTTGCTTTCTATTTTACTTGATTTATAACTAGTTCATATTTGCCTTTATAAAAGTGCTTTCCTAGATAATTCACACCCTTTGGGGAAGGGAAGAAAACTTAACAAAATGCCAGGTTCTTTACTAAGACATTTACAGAAGAAAATCTAATAATTTCCTAAAGCTGCTCTTCCCAGCATGGTATGGAAATGTATTTGGTTGCTTAATTTTCTTTTCCTTCTCATTGACAGAATTATATATTGCTGAAAATTGAGAAGTTGTACTATTGTTATTATTTCTTTTGATTGGTTTAAATTTTCAGTCAGACAGGAAACTTAAAGAAAAAGGAAAAAAAATCTTGCAAAGTTTAGACGTGGTTCGGAAAGGCAGCAGAGGGATTTGCAGAGAACAGATCTGATGAGAAAGAAAAATGTTTTAGTATTTTCAACAGACCAGAGTAGAATCAGTGAAAAACAGGAAGTCTCAGAAGGAAACAGCAACAAAGCAAAAAGGGTTTATAAAGGATACAGAGCCATTTGGAGAGTTGTGTTGGGATAGAGCTGGGTGAATTTTTTTTTTTTTTATCTGAGGCTATAATGAAAAGACCAGAATGATGCCTCTCTGGGAATCGAACTTTTTCCATCACAATGAACTAGGTTTTCTTTCCTGGATAACTTCTTTAAAAGGGCATAGAGATACAGAATTGGTGGTATAAAGTTGATGCCATCACATGGTTAGAGCAAACAGTGCCTGTGACTACAGAGAGAGTACAGGCAGACCGCTGTAATTCGTGAACAGATCATAGCTGTCTCCTCACAGTTTCGATCTGCAGCGATGGTTCTGCCATGATCTTCACAGCCATGACTGTCAACAGTCACAGAGCACATGATCAGGCAGCATGGTGTGGTGATACAAGGGACATTAGTGACCTTTAACTTCTCTACCATCAGCAAATTAGCAGTGTGAAGGAAGCTTGAAAGGTCTCCTCTCCCTTTGTTCATCAACGTTCAATTGGAAGTAACATACCCATCTCTAATATCTCACTGAACCATTATAAATATCAACTAAAGTAAAACAAGTAAAAATGCATTGTTTTTCAAACTTCATCTTGAGACAGATAAAGCAAAAAGCATACAAACAAGAAAAAATCAGCAGCTAGACTAAGAGCTCCACCTAACCAATGACAGCTAAAAGGAGAACCCATCCTTCCTAAGGATGTGACCCTCAATAAGTTCACAAATCCCTAGTGCCAAGTGCCCATCCATAAAGGCCCACATGAACACACAGAGAGCACTATATAGATATGTGTGTGTGTAAACAATATTAATTAAGGAAGAAGATGTCATAGAGTTGAGAAGTGTGGAGAGGAGAGAACATGAAGACAGAAGAGTGTAGGCTACAAATGATATAAATACAGTACCATGTATGAAGTTTGCAAAAAAAATAAAATTTTAGAACAGCAAATTGAGATGATTTTTGCAAAAACATCCTTTTTGTTTCTTTTTTGTCAAAGCAAAGATTTGTAAATAATTTCATGTTCGATAGTTTCGATATTGTGATATGAAGTTCATATTAAGAGGCAAGTGCTAAACTTCCTTTGCATGTCTTTCAGTGGTGATGATAATAACAACTTTAGTACCACATGCAGTAATAAAGGCTGTGGTAGCCATTGTGCAATCAGGTTGTATCAATGCACACAGTGCATTGGGGGGAAAACCAGCTGACTTTCAAAAACATGACAGAGACAGAAAAACACTTTGTATTTTCACCAAACTTGGTCTCAGATGAGAAGACTGTGTATAAATTTGCTACTTCCAAAGGTAAGCAGTGCAGACAAATAATTTCACACCCATCCTATTCACAAGATCGGTATTAAGAATCCAGAACACAGCAGGCAGACATTTATAATTTCAGTTTGTATGAGGTGAAGGCAAGAGGATCAGGAATTCAAGACCAAACCCAGGTACACGATACTCCAAGTGGATGCTCACAGTCATCTATAGGAGGGATCACAGGGCCCCCAATATAGGAGCAATATAGAGAAAGTACCCAAGAGCTGAAGGGGTCTGCAACTCTATAGGTGGAACAACAACATGAACTAATCAGTACCCCCAGAGCTCGTGTCTCTAGCTGCATATGTAGCATTGGAAAGAGAGGCCTGTTGGTCTAGCAAACTTTATATGCCCCAGTACAGGGGAAAGCCAGGGACAAGAAGTGGGAGTGAGTAGGTAGGGGAGCAGGGCAGGGGGAGGGTATAGGGGACTTTTGGGATAGCATTTGAAATGTAAATGAAGAAAATATCTAATAAAAAAGAAAAAGAAAAATATATATAAATTTTTTTAAAAAGGATGCAGGCTAATAAAATATTCACCAAATATCAAATTTTCTAGAAGCCCCACAATGGTTTAATGGATATGGAATCAGTTTATGACAGAACCTCGAATTCTGGTGTGTCAAAGTCATTGTAGTTCTGTAGGTTAGTTGATATGCTCAGACAAGTTGCTGGGCTGAGTTTAGCGAAAACAGCCTCATAACAGACAACAAGATGCAGAAAGTCCATGTGTAACCTGCCACTCTGTTGATCAATGAGCTTTCAGATAGACCGTTTTCCTTTGCTATATGAATGTTTATCTTCATATCTGGCCTAGGAGACACTTATATCTTTATAGTAACAAACTTTGTTCTGATACATCATTTCTTTCATAGAAACCCATGGAGGTAAATATTTCTATTTTCCTGGTTCTTATTCTATATACAACTAAGGCTTAAGGAACATATCAGAAAGTCCTCCCCACATCCCTTAAGCTTACTACATACACTGTAACTCCCAGACTTCTGAGCATACTATGTTGTGGGTGGCTGTGCTCTCGCCATGCCTTATCATGCTCCAGTATTTCAACATCATTTCCAAAGTGCCCTGTACCCACTGAGCAGACATGGGCTGGCATGTGTGTCACTTCCACACAGTTATCCTTCACCATACTCAATGATTCTGTAGGGCTTAAATGCTTATCTGGGATAGCCTTTCCAATTGGGTAAAACGGGCCACAGCACTACCCTCATTCTGCAAGACTAGCCACGTTGATAATATTCACTGCAGTTCAATGAGCCAGCAATAGCTCTGAAACCTACTCTTGGCTACAAAGAATTTACTTCATCAAATTAAGTAAAACTGTACATTGTCAAATCGAAAGATGAAGATGATATCACTAACCATTGAATCGGGGAGTGGTTTGATTCAAAGAATGATGGTTTCAGCCCCATTCTCCATGGGTTACATTCATAAGCTCAGCTGACATTTTCTAAGAGTTTGGTATGTAGTGGGCAGCATATGAATCATACAATGGTATAGTGATTTAATGGTTTAGTGTGGATTTAATTACTCCCCACTTTACAGTTTCAGGCCCTGTGATAAGAACAGACAGATGGCAGGAGGCAAAGCCAGGACATAACCCAGCAGTGGAAACCTGAAACAGTATGAGGCCAAAGGAGTATTCTATTACTAAAGCCTTTGTTTTCTTCATAGAACTTGTCTCAACAGTAAGTCTGATCCTTGCTTCAAAAGTGGGTCTAGGTATTCTGCAATGGGCAAGCATCCTAGGAAGGCTGGGGATGGGAGAGTCTAGGAGTGTTCAGACATAGACTTTATTAACACAGGGAATATGTCAGGCAATCTGGATTTCCTGTGGTTCCCAGAACACTGTATTCTCAGCTGCCACAGAGCCCTAAGCACAGCTGCAGCGCTCACTGATCATTGTTCTGGCTAATGAGTGAGCCACACAACTGGGATGTATTAAAATTGAAACCAAACAGATTCAAGAGCTGTTGTGGGCTGGAGAGATGGCTCAGCAGTTAAGAGCACTGACTGGTCTTCCAGAGGTCATGTGTTCAAATCCCAGCAACCACATGATGGCTTACAACCATCTGTAATAAATAAGTAATTTTAAAAAAAAGAGCTGTTGAATGCAGATCCATAACTTTTAATGTGATCTTACACTTCTCAAAGTTTCATAATCTCCTCATGATGATCAGAATATTAGACATGAATTGCTTGCATATATACACATCTTCACATTGAGCCCTGGTAGTAAAGGATAAGTGACACAACTGAGCGATGTACAGAGAGAGACTTTAGCCTCACCCTAATACTCAGAGGGTTAAAGAGACCATCTTTTCTCTTTCGGAAAGAAGTAAAGTGTTGCCCTCATAAACTAGCCACAATCCCTGAGGTAGCGTGGTTTCATTCACACTATTTACACAGACCGAGGAAGCCATAGTGAAGGCCACTACCAGCTCTCATGGGGACTTTGCCAGCCATAAAATCCAACACAACCGCTGCGCACCATGCCCTTCTGTCCAGGGGAACACATATATTTGGCACCTTCCATGTGCTGGCCACTTTGCTGCCAGCCCTTAATGTTTCACACTTTATAATTATAGGCAAGCATTAAAAGTCATTGATAAATCAGTTTTTAAATCCAGTATAAAAGTTTTAGAGCCATGCTTAATATGTAATATGAAATGCCACTTAGTCCAATGAACATGGTGGTGTGTAATTTGGACAGAGGAAGCATGCCTGTTAGAATAAAAAAAAACACACACACACACTCAGTATCAACCTTTGAAACTTGTTTCTAGCTCTCCCTTACTCTTCTGTCATTCCCTAAGTGTATCTGTAAGTCACCTCTTATCCCCTGCCCGCAAACACACACTTCATCATAAACAGATCTGTAGAGCTGTGACTCACACAGTTACTCGGTCACTAAGATCTAATCACACCACCGAAACTCACACTTGTAAAGATCTCTATGCTGATGTCTATGGCTCAGCATCTCTCATACTTGCCCTCCCCAAAACTTCTTTCCTGGACGAGGAAACAAAATTACACCTTTTCCTTAATAATGCAGCAGAGAAAATGAGATCACCCAGCACATTACAGCTTCTATACAGCGGAGCCACATGCTTCCTCCTGAGCTGCCAGCTTACAAACGCTCAAGGAGTGTCATGATTACAACTTTTCACTAGTGCTACTCATGACAGTACTTCTGACCCAAGACAACTGAGACACGCAGATGTACTCCTCGTCTGCTCATTAGCCTAATGAGGATGGAGTCAGGCAAAGAGTTAATTTGACTAATTTAATCAGCATGTCCTTAGATGTGTCTACTGGGAGAACACCAAAGTGGCAGAGACAAACACAGAAACACGCAGGGGGGAAAGGATTTACTGAGCTGTGCTCATGATTAGGCCAAGTCACAGTTTGAGAACATTAGAACAGCAAGACTAGAAAGACACTTAATGGTTGCTTAACTCAATCACATCATTTTATAAGGTCTAATGAGGTTAGGAAATAATAAACGTAAATTTTATTGTAAAATGAGTAATACATGGGAAACGTTTTAAAAATTGTCAACTATTATGGTACATGTGTATACATAAGATGCTAGAGTCAAGTCATTTTCCCAAAACGATGTAAAGAATTTAAACACTCAGATACATCCCTATATGTTTTCATAGAACAATTAAAGTACTCTTCTCATTCTACACCTTCTTCTTCTTCTTCTTCTTCTTCTTCTTCTTCTTCTTCTTCTTCTTCTTCTTCTTCTTCTTCTTCTTCTTCTTCTTCTTCTTCTTCTCCTTCTCCTTCTCCTTCTCCTTCTCCTTCTCCTCCTTCTCCTTCTCCTTCTCCTTCTCCTTCTCCTCCTCCTCCTCCTCTTCCTCCTCCTTCTTCTTCTTCTTTCTTCTTCTTCTCCTCCATCTACTCCTCCTGTCCCTCTACCAATAATACCTGATATTTTTGCTGCATAGACACACATTAAATTCTATAATTTGTTAAAGATACAGTAAGAAATTATTATTTAAACATTCTGCCAAGATTTCATATTCCTGAAAGCACTAGAAAATAATTCACTGGTAGGTTTTATTTGATGACAAGTGTAAAATTTCTATTTTTACCAAATTTAGGGTTTTTTTCCAGCTAATAGTTGCTGTTTGTGATATGGTTTTGATGAATGGCTTTCAATGTCTTTAAAGTTCTAACATAAAACGAATACCATCAAGCATCTACTTCATGTTGGCGGTGCTTCTGACAGCATGCCTTGATCTTACAATTAGAGATGAGGCCACAATTACTCATCAGATTCAGTAATTCTAAGAAAGCTGATTGAGGGGTTTTGTGGACAATAGAATGTCATTTGCATTGATTATTTCATTATATTAATTTTCTCATCACTCTCGAATTTTTTTCTTCTTTCATTTGAACATTAATAAGGATGTTTGTACCATAGACTCAAACCTAAGGGGATGAAAAGGAAAATGAGTAGGTTTTTTTTCCTTTATTACTATTAAAGCGAAAGGAAAGAAAGGAAGAGCTTGTGGGAACACTAAGCCTCATAGCCTATAAATTGATCCTGTTCCCTTTTATTCTTGATGATAATTTGTAGAATTAAAACAGCATGGGGAAATATATATTTTGAGGGTGAATCTTTCAGGAAATTGATGTTTCATAATGTCCTTTCTGCTTGAATGAGATTGCTCCTGTCCTAGTAGGCAGGAAAGACAGTTCATAATGTTCCCTTTCTATAAATTTTATTTCAAATATGTTTTCTCATGCTTAGTAAATTATGAGCAGAGATCTGGCTATATATAATAAATCTAAACTTTGTATTACTATAGGGTAGACTGATGTCTAATTAATTACCTAATTAATTAATATGATAAAAGTACAAGTGCTATACGGGGGGAGATCCACATTCTGTGAAAGACAAGAGAATACTTCAGTTTGTATGTAAGTGAGTGTGGTCAGGCAGGGTTGCTCTGAGATGGCCAGAACATGTACATGTCAGACTTGCTGGAGTGAGGAGTGATACTTGAAATGTCCTAAAGCAAGAAAGACCTTGGGGGTTCAAGGGCTGTGAACCAGGATCCATGCAGTTATAGGGAAGCAAAACTGGTACAAGAGAAGGCCAGAGTTCACGTGGAAGAGGATTAAAGGGTAAACTAGGGAGTTAATAGGGAAGGCTAAAGGTTGCTCAGAGGCCACGTAGGAAAGGGTTGAAGGGTGACTGAGGAAGCTGATAGGGAGCCTTGATGACGTCAATAACATGTACAATGCTCCTTCCTCCCAAATGTACATTATAAAGTAACAAATGAAAACTAATTTTTTAATTAAAATCATAAATCTCCCAAAGCAAACAGAGGTTCAGAGAAAACACTGGCATTATTAGAACCTGGAAAGCAGGCAAGAATGCTAACTGATCTATGAAACATGAGAGCAATTATAATAAAGCTGAGAAGTCACCAAGTCACCAAGCTATCAGGACACGTGGAGCAAAGTTGAGTATCTATACAAAGGGACCGGCTGAAAGTCCATTCAAGCAACAATTTGACAACAACCACTAGAAAGGAATTTAATGTGGGATAATACTGTCTACAAAACTTGAAAAGATTAAGGAAGACAGACCAGGGAAAGGTATGGCTCCTCTGGAGGCATGTTGTAAGCTTTAAGGGTCTAGAGGGTTACAAGAGCTTCAGAGAGGCCCACAGCTAACCACAGCATCACAGCATGCAGTTCGGAAGGACTCACCATGAGCCTGATGCAAAAGCTCATGTTTGTTCAAGTCCACAAAATTAACAACCACTACAGCCAGACAACAGTGGGTTTTTGCCTTTTGCACCTCAGATCTTATAAACTTGTCTTTCATTTGTGGATCTAACCCAGAACATGACCAGCAAATAATTATGGACACGTAGTCCCCGAGCCTTTAGTTCTTGTGATGGAGAGCAAGTGTAGGAAAGGAAGGATGGCAGACAGCAGATGAAGGATGGAGCTGGTTTGCCACCAATCAGTCTTGCCAGAACATATCACTCCTTCTCACTCCCATTTTCTATAACCAGGTAATGGACAGGCAGAAAATAAGGTGAAGAATAGATTCTGTCTGAGCAAGAAAATTAGATTCAGTTGATAGCTAGGATACTTCCCTTGAAAGAAGAAGAAAGAAAATTAGCATATTACATGTTCATACCCCAGACTTTTCTTCCCACTCAAGTCTCACAAGGGTGATGAGAACCAGGTTTATACTCCCTGGGTAGAAGAGCCATCCTTAAAGAACGTGACTAGCATAGAGAAAAAAAAATAGAATCTAATATTATAGATTTCTCCAGCAAATATAAATAAATAAAATACTACTGATAGATTACTTTATGTAAAGCCCATTGATATGCATATAGCTTTAGTCAACTGTTTAGTGTCCCATGCTAAATGAGAACCAAAGGTCATTAGTCCACACAGGGAAATCAGAGCCATAGAGTGAACATACATGGGGAAAGCTACAAAAATGTAAAATTTAAAATAAATAAATAAACAGAAGTAATTAGGAAAGTGGAAAAGAAAAGAAAAAGTACCTACCTTTCTCAGAGAGAATAGCTGATGTTGAAATAAATGCCTCAGTAAGATGGCAACTTGAAGCCACTCTCTGTGGGAGGTAGTGAAGGAGAATCATAAGAACATAACAGGGCTGTCAAGCCAGCTCGATGGGTAAAGGTACTTGTCTCGCTAGCTTCTTGACCTGAGTTCAACATCTAAAGCCCAATAAGTTGGAAAGAACCAACACCATGAAGTTATTCTCTGACTTCCAGACTCATGTCTCCACATACCTCACACACACACACACACACACACACACACACACACACACACACACACACACACACACACACAAACACACCAGTAATTACTGTTTTTAAGACTAAGAAAAAGCAGAGCCTATTTTAAAGACAGAGAAAGAAGAGATTTAAGGATTCACAAGGGTAATGATCAGATATCTGAAAAGTACTGAGGAAAAGACAATGGACTGCAGAGATGAAGCCAAGAGGAATACTTCTCCAACTCTGTGGTTCCGTGAATGGGGAGGGGGAAGCAGAAGCCTCGTCCAAAAGGTAGGCCTGGAAAACTTGTCGGAAAGAGACTGGCAGTCCTGCTCTGAAGACAATCATAGCCTCATAAGCCTCAAATCCAGTTACAGGTTTTGGAGAGACAGTGATTCCTCTGGCAGATGAGTTCGCAGTGGAAAGGAATCCCACTGTGGCATTCTTCTGTGGCTTCAGAGGCAGTGGCCCCCAACCATTATGAGAGGGGAAGCATCATTTAAAACCGAGTTATCCTGGGGAGCCAGCAACATGGAACAAGCACAGATATGAAATTAACTGGCCATCTCAGTGAAGTCAGAGAGCCTTGAAATGCAATTGGGGGAGTTGAGGCACCAGATGCTGATGAACAAAAGGATGGAGCAGTGGAGACAGCAAGGCAGTCGGGCAAATAAAGTTCCAGGCTCCAGTGTCTGCAGTAGAACTCATCTACTGTGAATAGCAATGGAATCTGTTAGTCCTAAACATCAGCTCAGAGGGTGGATAAACTCTGAAGCTACCTATCTCTCATTAGTTTCTGGAGAGCCCAAGAATTTTGAAGCTTCCGGACTTCTTGAAAGCCACAGCTGGTCCAAGGCTACTCAAGATACCTGGGATGTAATAAGTCGGGTCCTCCACCTGTACCAGCAACGATGTTGTGGGTATTTCCCACACCCCCACTAAAATTGAGAGATGTATCAATGAGAATATCAGCCATGGGTGGAAAATATGGTATGGGGAGTCTCTGTGGAGCAAGAGAACTTACCCAATTTACAGACTACAAAGCTGATAGTGGCTAGCACAGGCCCCTGATACAAAAAAAGAGGGCAGAATGACAGCAAAGCTGTGCTGGCAGACATTGAACAAATGCTCAATACAAAGTTAGTACCAGCAGAAACGACTAGACAGAAGGCTCACCTGAGCATCTCATTGCCATGCATACAGTGGCAGTCACTGGTCTCCACGGACCCAGAAACAAGCTATATACAACACATGTTTCTATCTTTCCCTTTTGCCCATGTGTTCACTGTATTTTAATTTTTTTTACTATAATTTTGCCAGCATTTTCACTTTATTGTATTTCAAATATCACTTTTTAGTCTCTCTCCAAAAATTCATATATTTAGCTTACATATCTTTTCACTCTCAGGCACTCCTAGATAAAGAACTACAGACAACCAATAACTCTTAGTAAGGGAGACTCCGTCTCCTGAAGGGACAAGCCCCTTGATAGGTCATCCAATAACAAATGGTTAGTTGTAAGCACATGAACCGAAGAACAACACTGAATATGGGGGTGGAGGCACAGAAGGAGTTCAGAGAGAGGTGAAAATGCTTTAAAAAATAAAAGTGAAAGAAACAGCATCAAACTTAGGGTTCGGGGAGTGAGATGCTCAGAAAGGAGAGCCCTTGGCCACTTTCAGTGAAGACTGATGATCCTTAATCCCTAGGACCCACGTAGTGAAAGGAAAGGACGCCAGCATGTGGATCTCTTATCTCTGCATACACACACACACACATACACACACACATGCATGCACACATGTGCACACACACACACACATATACACACACATGCACACATGTGCACACACACATATACACACACACATGCATGCACACATGTTGCACACACACACATATGCACACACATGCATGCACACATGTGCACACACACATATACACACACACATGCATGCACACATGTGCACACACACACACACACTATTAAAAATTACTTTTTAAAATAACCTGTAAGGGAACAACTTCAATTCACATACAAAGCCGAATATATCAGAATAACGCCAGATGTCTCCTCAGCAACCCTAAATTCCAGGAAATCGAGGGCCTAGAATAGAGCTTACTACTGTTGTCGTGTCAAATTGACATGATGTCAAACTGTCCTCTCAATATCTATGTTTATACAGTGGACAAGTAGTACTTCCATCTAATCAGAGAAGCCTTTCTCCGCAGTGAATGACAGTGAAGGCACATTCAAAGAGTGAAGTGTCTATTCAAAGTCCTAAGGATAAGTGATGTTTGAATGTTCTGTCCTAAATAGAACATTTTGACCACCCCTGAAGGCCCAGGAAGTAACTTGGAAGAGGGAATAGAAAGAACATAGGAGCTACATGATAGAGAGAAGAGTTATGAAAAACCAGCTCTCAGGCATGAAGTTTCTGTTGCAACATTATCCCATTACAGCTGGGATTATCTGCACTGAACTTGCACTACAATGGCCCTGTCAGTCACCAGTTGTGGATGAGAACAGTGCTCATGGGGCTCAGGCCCTCCCCAGGAAGCTCTTGGCAGTTGAGGGAGAAGGGGAGTCACTGCTTTCAGAGGTGAGTTGCACGTGCTCCAGTGGAGTGGTCCACACATGTGCCCACATGGGAAACACTGGTTAAGCTCACAAAGCAAAGCAAAAGATATGTGTGGGAGAGAAAGTTGTAGGGAGGAAGTGCTGTTTACAACAACAGTAGTTAAGCTCCGTCCTAGGCCCTTGATTTCCTGGAATTTAGGGTTGCTGAGGAGACATCTGGTGTTATTCTGGTATGTTTGCCTTTGTATGTGAATTGATGTTCCCTTACAGGTTATTTATAAAGTTGTTTTTAATAACCTGTATCTGTATGTGTGTGTGCACACATGTGTGATTGCATGTGTGTATGTTTCACTTATAAAGTGAAATAAGACAGTGTGAGTTGTGAACAATTAGAATGTGTAATATATATATATATGTGTGTGTGTGTGTGTGTGTGCATTGTCAAGAAACAGAGTTAATTAATTAAAAACAAAAATAAAAAATAAATATAAATGAAGATATAAATGATTTTTATTATTTAATTTTTAAAATGATAATATACTTGCATTATTTCTTCTTTCTCTTTCTTCCATGTAATGACATCATTACCCTTCCCTTGTTTCCTTTCAAATTCAGATCGTTTTTTCATTCTTTGCTGCAATATTGTCTTAAATACATAAATATGGTGTTAACTTTATGTATATGCTTTAGAAGTGGGTATTTTGAACAGATAACAATAAAAGCAAAATGATTTTCATTGCATACTTAAGATTGAAGAGGTAGCAAATTTCTAGACTGTGTACTCTGAGACAAATGTACAAGGCAGATGTGAGAATAAGAATAATTTTTTTAGAATTTTATTTTCATATTTTTCTATTTGTATTGAAAAAATTTTTTTCACACAATATATTCTGAGTAGTTTTTCTTCCCCCAGCTCTTCTGAGCTCCTTGCCATCTTCCCTCCCTTCCAATCGACTCACTTTCCTGGTTTCTTTCCTTAGAAAACAAACAGACATCTAAAGAATAATAATAAAATAAAACAGTAACAAACCATTTGGAATCAAACAAAACAAACAAGAAAAAGCACAAAAATAAAAATAAAAAACAAAAACAAAACACAGCAGAAATACACGTAGAAGCAGAGACATACTCATTCAAAGACACAAGGATCCCATAAAAACATCAGGCCAAGAAGCCATGATACATATGCAAAGGACCTGTAAGGTGAAAAAAAGAAAAAGAAAAAAGAAAAAAGAAAGCTCTAACAAAATGCTGTGAAACAAAACCTTTTAAAATGCCACTGAGTTTGTTTCATGTTGGTCATCGACTTCTGGGCATGCGACAGGAGGTTTGCCCTTAACAGTGGTCTTAGGAATTTATCCCCTTGCCCACTTTTCTCCACTTTCTCCTCTATAAATTTCACTGTTTTATGTGGAGTTCCTTGATCCACTTAGATTTGACCTTAGTACAAGGATATAGGAATGGATCAATTCTCATTCTTCTACATGATAACTGCCAGTTGTGCCAGCACCATTTGTTGAAAATGCTGTCTTTTTTCCACTGGATGGTTTTTGCTCCCTTGTCAAAGATCAAGTGGCCATAGGTGTGTGGGTTCATTTCTGGGTCTTCAATTCTATTCCATTGGTCTACTTGTCTGTCTCTATACCAGTACCATGCAGTTTTTATCACAATTGCTCTGTAGTAAAGCTTTACGTCAGGCATGGTGATTCCACCAGAGGTTCTTTTATCCTTGAGAAGAGTTTTTGCTATCCTAGGTTTTTTGTTATTCCAGATGAATTTGCAAATTGCTCCTTCTAATTCGTTGAAGAATTGAGTTGGAATTTTGATGGGGATTGCATTGAATCTGTAGATTGCTTTTGGCAAGATAGCCATTTTTACAATGTTGATCCTGCCAATCCATGAGCATGGGAGATCTTTCCATCTTCTGAGATCTTCTTTAATTTCTTTCTTCAGAGACTTGAAGTTTTTATCATACAGATCTTTCACTTCCTTAGTTAGAGTCATGCCTAGGTATTTTATATTATTTGTGACTATTGAGAAGGCTGTTGTTTCCCTAATTTCTTTCTCAGCCTGTTTATCCTTTGTGTAGAGAAAGGCCATTGACTTGTTTGAGTTAATTTTATATCCAGCTACTGCACTGAAGCTGTTTAACAGGTTTACGAGTTCTCTGGTAGAATTTTTAGGGTCACTTATATATACTATCATATCATCTGCAAAAAGTGATATTTTGACTTCTTCCTTTCCAATTTGTATCCCCTTGATCTCCTTTTGTTGTCGAATTGCTCTGGCTAGGACTTCAGGTACTATGTTGAATAGGTAGGGAGACAGTGGGCAGCCTTGTCTAATCCCGAACAGCAATGGCTTATTCTGTAAGATCGAGAATCAACAAATGGGACCTCATAGAATTACAAAGCTTCTGTAAGGCAAAAGACACTATCAATAAGACAAAAAGGCCACCAACAGATTGGGAAAATATCTTTACCTATCCTAAATCAGATAGGGAACTAATATCCAATATATATAAAGAACTCAAGAAGGTGGACTCCAGAAAATCAAATAACCCCATTAAAAATGGGGCTCAGAGCTAAACAAAGAATTCTCACCTGAGGAATACCGAATAGCTGAGAAGCACCTGAAAAAATGTTCAGCATCCTTAATCATCAGGGAAATGCAAATCAAAACAACCCTGAGATTCCACCTCACACCAGTCAGAATGGCTAAGGTAAAAAATTCAGGTGACAGCAAATGCTGGCGAGGATGTGGAGAAAGAGAAACACTCCTCCATTGTTGGTGGAATTGCAAGCTTGTACAACCACTCTGGAAATCAGTCTGGTGGTTCCTCAGAAAATTGGACATAGAACTAATAGAGGATCCTGCAATACCTCTCCTGGTATTGCATATATCCAGAAGATGTTCCAACTGGTAAGAAGGACACATGCTCCACTATGTTCATAGCAGCCTTATTTATAATAGCCAGAAACTGGAAAGAACCCAGATGCCCCTCAAGAGAGGAATGGATACAGAAAATGTGGTACATTTACACAATGAAGTACTACTCAGCTATTAAAAAGAATGTATTTATGAAATTCCTAGGCAAATGGATGGACCTGAAGGGCATCATCCTGAGTGAGTGTACTGGCTAGTTTTGTGTCAACTTGACATAGCTGGAGTTATCACAGAGAAAGGAGCTTCAGTTGAAGAAATGCCTCCATGAGATACAACTGTAGGGCATTTTCTCAATTAGTGATCAAGGGGGAAAGGCCCCTTGTGGGTGGGACCATCTCTGGGCTGGTAGTCTTGGTACTATAAGAGAGCAGGCTGAGCAAGCCAGGGGAAGCAAGCCAGTAAAGAACATCCCTCCATGGCCTCTACATCAGCTCCTACTTTCTGACCTGTTTGAGTTCCAGTCCTGACTTCCTTTGGTGATGAACAACAATGTGGAAGCTGAATAAACCCTTTCCTCCCCAACTTGCTTCTTGGTCATGATGTTTGTGCAGGAATAGAAAACCTGACTAAGACAGTGAGGCAACCCAATCACAAAAGAACGCACATTATATGTACTCACTGATAAGTGGATATTAGCCCAGAAAGTTAGAATACCCAAGATACAAGATACAATTTGCAAAACACATGAAACTCAAGAAGAACGAAGACCAAAGTGTGGATACTTTGCCCCTTCTTAGAATTGGGAACAAAACACCCATGGAAGGAGTTACAGAGACAAAGTTTGGAGCTAAGGCAAAGGATGGACCATCTAGAGACTACCCTACCCAGGGATTCATCCCATAATCAGCCTCCAAATGCTGACACCATTGCATACACCAGCAACATTTTGCTGAAAGGACCCTGATATAACTGTCTCTTGTGAGGTTATGCCGGGGCCTGGAAAACACAGAAGTGGATGCTCACAGTCATCTATTGGATGGAACACAGAGCCCCCAATGGAGGAGCTAGAGAAAGTACCCAAGGAGCTAAAGGGATCTGCAATCCTATACGTGGAACAACATTATGAACTAACCAGTATCCCCCAGAGCTCGTGTCTCTAGTTGCATATGTATCAGAAGATGGCCTAGTTAGCCATCATTGGGAAGAGGGGCCCCATAGTCTTGCAAACTTTATATGCCCCAGTACAGGGGAATGCCAGGGCCAAGAAGTGGGAGTTGGGAGGGGAGTGGGGGAGAGGGTCTGGGGGACTTTTGGGATAGCATTGGAAATGTAAATGAAGAAAATACCTAAAAGACAAAAAAAATCAGTGATCTTTATGCCCAGTGTGACTCTATTGGAGAACGATTTTTTTCATTTGTGAGTGGTTATAAATTGTAGGTAGCTTCTGAATTAAGGGATTACATCTGGTGTAGACACATGCAGGCCACAGTCTCTATGAGTGATTGAAATAGTACAGACTATGTTTTCACTGATTCAGGATACATTAACATTAAGGGCAAGTTCTAGGTATATATTGGTCACAAGCACAAAGAACAACTATAGAAAATAAAATAACTATTATTGACTTCACAAGACACAAAGTTGTATAGAAATATTAGCTAATCACCACTGTATGACTCAGTTCTGACAGAGTTCATAGAGCCTAAAACTTCACATTCATCTAATAATAAGAACTGGAACAGAACTATATAGAAAGGAATGAAGAATGATGTATGGAGATGCACAAAGCTCCAGCTTGGTTTTCCATATGATAACAGATCAAATCTAAAATGGAAAAATAATCTGTGCTGTGAACATTCGATGGAGTTTTTAGGAGTGTATCTCAAACAAACAGCAAAGATTGAGGGTGCTTGTATCTAAGTATTTTGGACTAAGGGCAGTAAGAGTAGATTTCAAGAACCCTTGTAGAACAAGTTGTTTCTCACTGTGAACCTATGTAAAACTTTGACTTTAAAAAGCTCAATTTTTTAAAGCATGGAAAACACTTTTCCTTCAGTAGAAAATCGCCGACGGCACGCTTAATCAGTTGGTTTTCTGTAGCAGCTTTGAAAGCGCAATGACATGGAGCTTTTGTACTTTAAGATGGATAACCCTCCCCCCCCCAAATTGGTGACTTGTTCAAGAAAAAGCAAATAGAAGAAAGAGAATGTAGAATATGGTAGAATTATTTTAAAAGTGTGTGAACATGAAAAGCAGTTGTATACTTTCTCTATATATGCACACATGTGTAGGAAAGGATGAAGATTTGCATAGGCAATATCAAGCCTCAATTTCTTTGGTTGCCTCCTGGAGGGAGGACAATGAGTGGTCTGTGAAGTGCTTCTGCTCCAGGCTCTGTTCCTCTAGAAACAATTTAACTTTGGCAAATGAGGTGAAGTAATCGGTAGGCAAGGCAGGAAGGGCAAGAAAGAAAAGGGTAAGCATCAGAAACAATAGAAAACTTAAGACTAATGGCATTTCCCCCTTTCTGACTCTCAGTGCTTCTCTGTTGGCTTTCTTTCCTATCCTCCTTTCTCTGCTTTGTTTTTGTTTGATGCCAGTTTACTAATACACCTCTGGAGCAACTATATCTAAAGCAAGTTACAGTCTTCCTCACTCAACTCAATCAAGTCCCCTAAAAGAATTTTTTAATATGCAAGATCTCTCTCTCTCTCTCTCTCTCTCTCTCTCTCTCTCTCTCTCTCTCTCTCTCTCTCTCTCTCTCTCTCTCTCTCTCTCCCCCACCCAGAGTGTTGACTCAGTATAGCCCACTATAGTCCTGAGGGGTCTGCCATTATTCTGTCTACACAAGGACCGCAAGGACATGGTTGTTTCCTTCAGTACATCTCTGTTTGTATGACTAATGAGGCTTGTTCTAGGTGGCTGACTGGTGACTTTGTATTATCCATCCATTACAGAGAAGTAAAGAGAGAATCTTTCATAGGCTTAGATTAAACAAACAAACAAACAAACAAATAAACAAACCTACTTTTAATAAGGGTTCTCAAATGCTTCCACCCCTCTTCTAGCCTACTGTCCAAAGGTATGGAAGAAAAGATGGTAAATAGGACAAGGGCATGTGGATCTGTTTAGAAGTAGTTCTTTGGGGTGATACTAGCAATCCAGTTCAGTAGTATCAGGATACCAAACACCAAACAGCAGCTGTGACATGATCTAGCAGAAACTGACTGCCCTTCAACAAATCGTCACAAGTCAGCAGGAGTGACCAGGACCAGTCGGGAAGCCAAGAGAAGTTCTCTGCTGTGCCTCTCTCAAGGGAGTCAAGATCAGAGAGGTTGACGACCAATGAATCATTGCAAAGTTAGCTATACAAGTACACTGTCACTGTCCACTGAGTCTTATTTAAACTTTTTCCAAACATCTTGTGTCCTCCCATCGGTCTTGCCTCAGCAAAACACCACGATAAGTCTGTCTTAGAAAAACACCTTGTGAGTTGGTATCATATAACATATCCAGAAATTTCCACTTCACCTTTTCATAAAAGTGTGAATACTGTTCATGAAAGTTCTGCTTCAAGATTCAAGACCTGATGCTCTTCAAGATGCTATTCTACCTCGTAATACCATCAGCCACAGACAGAAGTTTGTCAAATGAATTTCGAAATGTCCTCCTTTATTTTCTATTGCTATGATGACACAATAACAACAACAACAAGAAAAAACTTGGAAAGGGGAATTTATTTGGCTTATATGTTATCACAGACCATCATTGAGAGCAATCAGAATAAAAATTCAGGAAAAGACCATGGAGGCAAGAACTCAAGCAAAGACTATGGAGGAATGCTGTTTACTGTCTTGTTACCCATGGCATGCATGCTCAGTTTGCTTCCATCTACAATCCAGGACCACCATTCAAGAGTGGCACCACATCCAAGGTGGGCTGGGTCCTCACCTATAAATTTTCAGTTAAGAAAACACTTACACAGACATTCCCAAAAGCCAATGAGATCAGGAAATTTTCCCCATTGAGGATCTCTCTTCCAAGATGGTCCTGTTTTGTGTCATGTTGGAAAAAATAAACAACCAGCACATGGCAAGAAATGAATATCCAACCCACTGCATGATTGCAACTATAATGCTCCTTACATTCACAGTCATCATGATTGAGTCATGCATCCGTGGTACAAGTACAAAGGAAGATGGAGAAATGAGAAACAGGGTTTCAATCTCTAGGGTGGTGCTATGGCTTGAATGATAGATGTCCCCATAGGCTCACGTATTTAAACACTTGGTCCCTAGTTGGTGGTGCAGTTTGAGTTAGTTGTGGAATGTTTAGGAAATGGAACGTTTTTAGAGGAAGCTTACCCAATGGGGGGTGAGCTTTGAAAGTTGATAGCCTTATCTCACTTCTCCGGCACTCTTTCTCAGCTCTGAGTTTACAATTAAAATAGTATCTCGACCATTTCCTGCTTTAGATGCCCATTGCTGGGTCGCCACTGCCATTATGGACTCTTCCTCTGAAAGCCTTAATTTTTCTTCTATGAGTTGCCTTGGTCCTGGCATTTTATCACAGCAATAGAAAAATAACGAAGACAAGGGGGAGGAAGGTTCTGTTAGTTAATAATCAGGGTGTGTGAGATAGCAGTCAACAGTGTCTACCATGCATTAGGAGCACACCAGACCATTTACAATGTCCATCAAAGGAAAAAGTGATGCCCAATAGGTGCAGCCATACTCAGTATGGCAGTAATGCTTCCTAAAGGCAGAATGGTCCAGAAGGAAAGACTATAGCAAGTAGCATCAGCAATGGATAAAGAGTTGCCACATATACTACAGTCATCCCAGAAACACCACAGTTACATTGGCCAGTGTGGTAGCCGTTTATCAACAAGTAGCTATTAAACTAACATGAATAAAGCTTAAAATTTAGATCATTGTACTAGCCACATTTTAGCTGTGCATGTGTCACCTTTGTTTCATGGCTATCCTGACCATAGATCAGAAATATTTCCTTCATATAGAAAATTCACTGAATACTGCTCGGCTAGAGCAAGGGACAAATTTCTTAAATGACAGATCCTCATATGCAGAAATGTGATTAAATTAAAGCTGGTCTGAGGGCATCTCCAGGGATACCTGGGGCTATGGCACGAATCTTTGGCCAGATAGGAATGAAATGTCCTAGCTAATGATTTATAATGTTCAGTTTAAATCTTGAAATCCCCTCTGGAGGCATATAATGCTGGCTTTTATATGTTGTTTAGTGAAAAATGTATAGAATGGTAGTTCACACCTGCTTTACCTGGTCATTCAGCCTGATGTAGCTGTCTGCTCAGTGAAATGAAAGAACTCTCAGGAGGCCTGCACCTCATATTTCTTGACAAAGAGATCTTACCACCATTTTTGCCCATCATGAACCTGGGAATGCAATATCATCTGTGTTAAAGGACTTGGGAAGCTATGCTCAGGTGTGCCAGGTCTTGCTAATGCTGCTGTATGCTTTTGTGATCCTGGTGCTGTTTGTCCTTAACTTGTCATGAATCTTTCATGAGTGCACCTTGTTAAAGTTCTGTGAGTGTTTTCAATTATCTGTCCTCAAGTAATTGCCACCCCACATGGTGGCCAATCAGATTTGGTCGTTAGCAGACATGAAATAAGCCTCAGACAGTGCTAGAAATAATAAATCTGAACTCAGCAAGGCGCTGGAGGTCCTGCACCACTTGGGAAGAATAATACACACTATGCTTTGTATGAGATTTGTTATTTTCATTCTTACATGACAGAAGAAAATTTTAAATAAGTTGGTATGTTTTGACATGAGTATAAATCTTGGAAGTTACATGTTCACAAAATCCTTAAAAACAACATCATTTTATTCCCTAGAGCTCAATATTCTCTCTTGCAAAATGAAAGCTATGGCAGAATTTGCATCAAAGGACTCATTGAGGGCTAATTTTTATAATACAATTCAATGAGTAAATACAATGCTGATCATGCATGTAGCAAAATAACCATGAATGCTGGGTTGTATTATTACTCCTTCCAAGTAAGGGTGTGAACAATAAATTATAATTTATAACAAAGCTGAGTAATATATTACCTTAGATATCTTATTATCAAACTTAGAATACCCAAGATACAATTTGCAAAACACGTGAAACTTAAGAAGGAAGACCAAAGTGTGGATACTTCATTCTTGGGGAACGAAATACCCATGGAAGGAGTTACAGAGACAAAGTTCAGAGCTGAGAAAGCAGGAAGGACCATCCAGAGACTGTCCCACCTGGGGATCCATTCCATAAACAGCCACCAAACCCAGACACTATTGCATATGCCAGCAAGATTTTGCTGACAGGACCCTGGTATAACTGTCTCTTATGAGGCTATGCCAGTGCCTGGAAAATATAGAAGTGGATGCTCACAGTCATCTATTGGATGGAACACAGGGCCCCCAATGGAGGAGCTAGAGAAAGTACCCAAGGAGCTAAAGGGGTCTGAAACCCTATAGGAGGAACAACAATATCAACTAACCAGTACCCCCCAGAGCTTGTGACTCTAGTTGCATATGTAGCAGAGGATGGCCTAGTCAGCCATCAGTGGCATGAGAGGCCCTTGATCTTTCAAAGATTATATGCCCCAGTACAGGGGAATACCAGGGCCAGGAAGTAGGAGTGGGTGGGTTGGGGAGCAGGGTTGGGGGAGGGTATAGGGGACTTTCACAATAGCATTTGAAATGTAAATGAAGAAAATATCTAAGAAAAAAAGAGAAAAAAAGGAAAAAATATCTGATTATTTACCTGAGATCTTTATTTCATTTAGTAACAATGTCTCAATGATTTTCCAATTTTGTATCTATTTTGTTTTACTTTAAATGGTATTTTATATAAATATACACACCCTATCTAAATAGAGGGCAATATATTCCACCCTTCCTCTCTAAATATTTTTATAAACTCAATTGATGAACTTGGTTTTATTTAAAAATTCTGTGTCCTTATTCCGTGCATGGAACAGAATTATGAGCATAATTGTTAGGCCACTAACTTAAATTCCTTCCCCTGATGGTTAATCATGGATCTGAATCCTTGTAGTATAAATGGCTTTCCAGCAGTTCTCTGGTATAAACCTCTCCTTTTACACTGAGCTTTCACAGCTAGAAATGATAAAATGGGACTGAAATACAATTAGACCCATGTAAATTCAAAGCTGCAAGTCTATACAGAAGGGTAGTGTACATTTTTGAAGAGCATAATCTGTATAATGGAACAGCTAGTTGAAGAGAAAAAAAGAAAAAATTTAAGAGATTATTCAAACCAGTTTAAGTAGACATTTTTCAAAGAGTCAAAAAGTTATGGGAAATTCTGCCTACCAATAAAGGACTTGGAGCAATAGGTAGAATACTGTCCCTTTTGAGGCTCTTTAGGTCACATGAAGCAAAAACTCATTACTGAGAGTTCAAAGGAAATAGTCACTTATTAGATGCTGGTCATAAAGAAAGAAAAGGATGTATGGCTGAACCTCACATAAATCAGAACTGGAAAAACTCTTTCCTTCTCAAGTTCTCTGACCTCAGTCTTTCTTACATTCTCTGGTCCACGTTTCTCTCTGTCTCACCTGGCTTCCTCTGTTTCCATTATTTAAGTGTGGCTCAATCAACCTGGCTCTGTGCTCTGTGGTCCATCACCTTGTGCAAGGCCACAACCCTCCTTGCTGTATGTTTTAGCCTTGGCTAAGAAGCTCGTCAG